>NW_008585761.1:0-50786 GCF_000691845.1 Merops nubicus | reverse complement strand
GCTGCAGCACCGGGCTGCGGCTCGGGCTGTGCAGCAGCACTCACATTCCCGAGGGAAGGGAAAGGGACTGGGAGAGTTTTAAGAAGGCACCTCAGAAATTTTTGTGGAGTACCGTAAGACGACCATTGGACCATAAGACCATTGTGGCTTTAGCTGCATTTTTAATGGCACCCACTAATTTTAATGCTGATCACAATTACTTTGGATGTATAATCCACAAAGGCTTCTCTATTTTTCCAAAAATGTTTTGCCATACAAACATCAGCAGAACAGCTCTTGCAAAGTTCTTATAGATATGCAATGAAAACTTTCACCTCCCCTGGAAAAATAGACAATTTCCTCATGCATCAGCAGAGGCTGCTCTTAGGACTCCAAAATCTTTGAGCAGGATTCCAGTCTTTTAGGTACTTTACATGTGGAAATTAAAGACATTTTACCATAGCATAAGTAGCTATTGCTACAAAATACATACCTTTTAAAATAATTAATAAAAATAAGGAATAAAGAACACATAATTTAAAATATTTTTAGGGTTTTTTCAGCCAATATGTGAACTGCTTTTTTACAGCACAAGTTAGCAAGTTCCAAGGACTGTATCACAGGGCTAGTTAAACCTGGTTGTTTCATGAAGTCCAGTTTATTTGTTCAGCTCCTCCAGCAATGTCCTGTTTGAAAATCACGTCAGTTGAAGCCTACTGAAGCTGCTGTGCAGCCACGCAAGCAAGAGATGCAGCTCATCTTGCTTATTCAAGGGGAGAGAACATGGAGGACAGGTGGAGTTCAGTAAGCAACCAGAAGCTCTGATTTTTGTCTGGAAACCAGTCTCAAGAGACTGCACTACCTGGTTGAGCAGAGTGAATGGAGAAGTACCCACACGAGTGCAGAGGCTCTGACTAATTCCTCATTAGACATTCGACTCCCATTGAAAATCAACAGGATGTCATTGTTTAATCATTTTGCTGATTAAAATTCTGGATGCTGTGATGAGGAAAACCATTCAAGTACACTAGGAACACATCACCAGTCAACATAGTGTCATTGCAGCCCTCCTAAGAAACAGTAAAGCCTACATGCAATAATGTACCAAAATTTTTGCTTGACATGTAAGATTACTCCGTCACATCAGTATCACATTATGCCTCACTTCTCTTCCATGTCCTGTGAAGCAGTATGAAAAAACTTAAAATAATTGTAAAATGCTGGGTTTGCCCATCCTTAAGGCCTGTCACCCTACTGTAGGACAACAGGAATGGATTACTTTTATGCAGCTTGACTCCACCCTCTATACTATGAATTGTGATGGTACTCCATGAAAATAATCTCACATTAAAAAATAAACTTCAAAATTCTGATCCAAATTTGAAAACCCATTTCACAATTCAGAGCTGTTCCCAACTAGATTTTTACTCAAAGCATGTCAGGGATAAAGGCATTGCTTCTTTTCAAATTCAAGCAATGGATAGCTTTTGCTTAATTATAGATAGATTTCTGTCATAATCTTTTATTCAGGCAACCTGAGAAGTAACACGTGGCAGAAGCAGCAAAAAATAAACATCTGGCTTCCAAAGTTCTGTAGAGTATATGATAGTAAATTGCTCATAAGTGTTGTCCTTCATTACTATACTGTTTCTTTTTGACAGGGGAGGTCAGTAAAACAGGAAAAAATCCCAACAAAGATTCTCAGAAATGAGTTACCACATAATGGGAGCATAGATGTGGAGATAGGGTGGCTGGACATGGAGAAAGGTTATCCATTGTCCTTCTTAACATCCTCAATATTTTCCTGCGGTACTTCAGTGCTTTAAAATAAAACAAAATAAAATAAATGAACACCACAAATTACCCCACTTTACCCCAATTCCAGGTTCCGAGACCTAAACTTAATGCATGTGATAACTTATTGAAACAGTTCATGATTGTAGCCAGTGTTTTTTCCTGTTGAAAGCCATATCAATCCTCATTTTGAGTGACTAGCATGCAGCAGTACATTATCATAAATAATAAATCATAAATCATTTAAAAATTGATAAAGTTATCATTTTTACACCAATATATTAGATGTTAAGGCATAAGCAAGCTGAACACTTGATAATCTGAGATGTTTAATAAAGAAGGCTTTTTCCCTTATGACCAAGATGAACAGTTCACAGGCACAGTGATTCTGGCATAAAAGTCTGTTGGGAAACAGGGTGAAGCACGGTGAGTACAGAAAACTTACTACTAGGTTTGAGAGGTTTTTAAAACTTCCTGGCTCTGCGGCTGTGAGGCAGCCCAGCATCTCTGCAGCCCACAAAATGCATTTTTAATTTTTAATTGAACTTTGACAGTTTCTACTGCCTTCAAAAGGGCTTTATTCTCCTGGAAACAGCATTTGCATGCTAGCTGCTATATCTTTAGCTTTGATGCACAACTGTAATATCCAATACTGGAACTTCAATACGTATGTAAAATGCTTTGGATTCTCAATAATATAAAGTTTTTGTAGTTAGGATGAAGGTCTGGAATTGAGGAGGTCTGACATAAAACTTTGTTCACAAACTTCTGTCTGGCCACTATCGCTAACAGAGTCTTCAAAAACTTCTAGATAAATTAGGAGACTGTGCCTCATTTCCAAAGTGTAGTGTAAGCAGGTGAAAGGCAGTGTGCAAGTGGCTCGAGGTGAAAGATAGGCTAATTTTTTTTTTTTTTGATAGTCACAGTTTGTTCCACTCATCATTGTCCAGATGTTCAGTGAAACATTGGCCTAATTATCTGAAAGGCTCAGCTGAGCCCAGACCTGCAGATCCAGGTTTAGATCGTTTTTATTGGTGACTAAGAAATTCAAACCTTACTGTAATGGAAGTTAAGCATTTAACTGCCTAATGGAATTGCAAAGGTGCTAACTGCCCAGCTTTGTCAGTACAGACAGAAATTCTACAGCCTGGCCCTTGGGACATTTGGAAAAAATATCTTTAACACATTATTACCTTTCTTCTCTAGCCTTTCTTGGATTATAAACTCTGACCAGGCAGAAATCATCTATTCCTATCTGTCTGTGCATCACAATGGGACACAGTCTCACCTGATGCTTAGTATTTTTTATCTGAGTAGTGTTTATATTAGCTAGGTTATACTAGTTTATTTATTCCTTTTGCTTCCAAGAAAATGCTACTTGGGCTGCCATTTACAACTCCCAGAAGTAAAAAAAAAAAAATAATAATATCGCTTTGTCAGAAAGACCAATTTCACTTGTATCATTATAAGTCCTGCAAAACTATAAAACTATTCATCAGTGAGGAAATCTGAAATTATGTTCAATATCCTTCTTAACATGTTTGTTGAAATAATCAAATACTAACAGACTCCTTACTTAATCTTCAATATCTGCTTCTCATTGCTTAAAAGTCTCCTGGCTACTGATTAGAGATGTGCCACAAAACTAACTCCAAGATTGTTAAGTGTTTTTCAAGAGACTGTATCTGGCAAGCATTGGTATCAGGAAATTTAGGGGGGAAGAAATGCCATTAAGCAGTTACAGGAAAAGAAATATAAAAATCAGGTTTGCCTGCAGTAGTCAAAAGTCAAACCACCCAGGGATATTGCTGCATGAAGATGTTGTTCAACATACTTAGATGTTCCAAATATTCCCATCTTATCTAGATTTTATGGGTAAAATATAGCTAGAATATCAGAAGAAACAGATCGTTTAGACACACTCTCTTTTCCTTTCCATATCCTAGGCTGTTCTGTGAAATTGATACATGAAAAATGTATTCTCTTTTAAGTCAAGAGAATTTTTGCCATTGAACTGAATAAATTCAGTATTTCTCCAGATCATCTAAATGATACATTACTTTTCTGAGAATTCTTAATTAGGGTGATCTTCCTTCTAGCAGAAGGAAAACAGAACTTACCGTAGAGTAAAAACTATTAAAGCAACTTTGCCAGAGAGATTCACTGCAGGAACTTTCAAAGAATATCAGATACTTAAAGAGTATCTTTAAACTTACTGCCTCCAGCGTTCCCATACGCTGCTGGTGACTGAAGGAGAGGAATAGGAGACTTTTCCAGGAACACACACGAGGTGCTTGTTACCCTGAAACTAATCACCAGCCAGCGAAACAGCAGGTCAGCCACTGCAGGACCTATTATCTTCCTGGAACGCTACAGACATTTAGCCCAAAATGTCAGGCTTGGAAATACATTTGAGAATTTAAATAGGTTAGTTGCATGGAGAACAAACCCTGAGACCTTTAATACACAGTTCTTACTAATGCTTATCTCCCTCAAGTTGGAAGAATTTTGCCCAACTCCAAGTGTGATATAAAACACAGAATGTGGCTAGAGATATGCAAAATACATGTCAATATATTTTAAAGACTGCATATATATAAAATATATTGCAATGCATCAAATGCTTTTACATGTTCAGAACTGGGTATTTATTGCTCAAGTTTCTTTTCAAAAGTCTGCTTAGATTTGGTGGTTTTGCAAAGAAAACATATAAGTTACATTTAACATATTTTTGAAGTCACCACACCAGAAATACACACTTGGATTTAAAGCTAAAATTCACAGAACAGAATGTAAGGTAGGTGTCACCTTGTGACAAAGAAAGAAAGAAAAGAATACCTGAGAGATTAGAAACTGAGGACAAAAGGCAGAACCACTCTCAGCACCTTTCCATTAGAGCACATCACTGTAGAAGACGCTCAGTCTTTCACGTCAGGGAGTTAGTTTTTCAATTCTGCCAGAAGTGGAGTGATAACCTTGAGTTCTCCCTACAGGGATTTCCCTCCTCCTTTCACTACTTTTCTGTCTCATTCTGTGGCTGACAATTAGAAATGCTATTATATCTTGACCCATATGACATGTGAAATGCCAAAGCACCTGGTGTTCTGAGATGATGTGAAGTCACCTCAATAGGTTTCATCTCAAGTTCTAATGAGTGTGACAAAGTAAGTGTCCATGGACAGGCTCTGTAGAGTTCTGGTAGGCCAAAAAAAAAAAAATAAAAAAAAGAGGAGATAGTTTTTGCAAGAAACTAGAATCTGCACAGGTAGAAAGAGACTGACACAAGAAAATTACAAAATAAAGGGTTACGTAATTTTAGCTAAGGATTCTGCACCAAATATGTTTCAGACAAAACACCTGAGGCCAGGCTGTAGATTTGATAGAGAATCTGGAGATTAGTTTATTTACACCAGCAGTTAGATTGTTAAGTATTTCAGCTTTACTTTAATCCATGGCAGCTCCACTATTGACCTGTGCAGAGTATTTAATCCCCTGGCTCTGGTAGGTTATTTGCACTAAGAGGTACCTGTGTGTGAGAAGAGTTAACCAGCCCAAATCTTTTCAGATTATAATTGTCAAAAATGCATTTACTTGTCATTCTACTAATTCTGTTTGGGCAGGCTGCAATCATATATTCAGATGGGTAGATCTAAATATTTTAATGCTCATAATACATTTACCTTACCCTTCCTCCCACTTGCCCTGCTCGATTTTGATTTAACCTGTTATCTTTTCATCACTTAAGATGACAAGATCTTTGAGGTAGCAACTGTCCATTTTCTATGTGTTTTAGAGTACCCAGCTAACTCCCTACTAACATCAAACACAAATACTATAGTGGTATTACCCCATCTGTATCTTCATTATCTAATATCTGAATTCACTGGTAATTTTATATTTAGTTGCTTTGTTTGGTATCTTTCACACAGTGTGCTATCATGAAATGATGTCACACACTGCATTTCTTTCTTTGCAGACCAAAGGATGTTCATGAGAAAACATATACCAAAATGGCTGTAATACAATGTAAAAATATTAAATATTTTACATTTAAGTGGTTAGCAATATTTTAAGTATTATGAAATTAATGGCATTAAAGTAGTTAGTGTGTGAAACAGACCCAGCTTCAATGTTTTTGTTCTATAGTGCATGTCAAAAATTTGCAGTTGAAAATGACATAGATTTCATTTTCAAATAAAATGGAAAATATTTTGCCCATAAATCCTTTATAATCAGCCTGTGAAAAACACCCTGGACTATGAAAGACCATGTTCTATATCCTTGTTGTGCCTCAGCCAGTCCAAACAGAGGTCTAATGAGTTTGTGAATAGTGTGAAAAAATCACTGACCATCTGACTAGCTGACCGTTGGGCAAGAAAAAATCCTATTTGTCTAGGTTTGATTGAAACTTGAGCTAACTGTCAGTGCCCACACAAACTGGAAAAACAGGATGAAAGGCCAACGAGATATTAACAGCAGACATGTTGTACATCTGCTCTGACAGATGATTTTCACACTCTGCAGGTTTAACTAAAGATCACTTTCCCAGCAGTTCTTATGAATCTAAACCCCTTCTAAATGAAATTGTTAAAAACCAACTATGATTAAAGTATCAAAAACTAAGCTCTCATAAGACTATCCAAATCGTTAAGAATAATGATAAACAAAGACAAAGTAGCGCACGTACATAGAAAATTTCAAAATAATTAGATGGCTATACATCAAATCCAATCAATCAGTTTGTACAGTGCTAAGAGCCTTAGTTGCAGTAGCACCGTGAATCATTAAGCATACACCAAACCGATTTTTGTCTGTGATTATGGAAATACAGTATGATTTCACAGGCTGTTAAAATCCTAAGGATGAGACTGAGACAATCACCTTGCCTTCTTTCCTCTTGTAAAATGACTGCAACAAGATACCTTTCAAAAAATATGACTTGGGGTTATCCAGCACGAGAGCTTATGTCTGACGCTGCTTCAGTCCGGATCAATGGCACATAATTCAATACAGGGCCATTGAGCTACCACAGTCATGTAAATCAATGAATGTTTTTTCTGTTGCTTGATGTGATAAAGGGCTTAGTGTCAGAGCTGTTCAAGGAAATGCTACAAATCCAAAAGTGTAAGTTCAAATCCTAATCCTGGTTTGTGTGCCAAAGACCACACTCAGTCAGAGCAGTAGCAAAGGAGTACTTAGCTGGTTGAGCTGAGGAGTCAAAAGGCCCAGGCACAGCAGTTGCCACAAGTTACAGATGTGCCCAGCTTGCTGTGCCATGTGAGGCAATGAGTGAAATTCTTCAAACCAGGAGGAGATGTTAAAATGTCTTCCTTAATATATGAAGAAATGGCAATTTATTTTTTTTTTTTCTGCAGGGATATTTTTAACCTTTTTGTAAGTGCCACAAACATTAGGCTGCAATAATATTTACTAATTTGTATCCATGTTTAATTTTTAGTGCCATCCTGCCATACTTATGGAAAATCTTGTTTAAGAATGAAAGCCCCTGAAGGGAATAGTCTAAAAATAAAGGGAAAGTAAAAGGAATATTCTTCAAATCTTGTCTGACGTACTTGTCACTGTGCTACAGCTGAAGAGTTGTGCTTTACAGGATACTGCGCTGGGCTCAACCACGAAGACTGCTCCAGAAAGAACCACTTAAGAAGCAATGACCATCAAGACTTTCTACCTGTAGCACAGTTCTTTGTGAGGGCTAAGGTTAGGCAAAACTTATGAGATATTTACTAACACAGAGGAAATAGCACAGCTCAAAAGTCAGAGTCTTAACAGATGTACACTCCCAGTACAACATCATTCTCCTGAGCTATGGATTTCATTATTGCAGATATTTATTTTCAATTTGATCAAAATTTATGGGCACTGGTAAATGGCATACTAATGCCAAGAGGAGCTATGTGAAAACGGGAGGTGTATTCACCTCTGAACTGTACTCAGTCAAGCTCAGTGAATCCTCACGTGAGTATAAGCCCTTGAGCTAAGATGCACCACCCCACACAGGACAGAGCTGCCTCATGTAAGGCCAACCCAGCAATCCCTGTAGCTAAACTGAAATCATAGCTTAGACCTTTTAGTCAGATACACTGTTTTATAATAGGGTTTATTTACCTACCACGATTCAGTCAGAAGCACTTCAGTCTTTAAAAACAACTCAACATATTGTATAAATTTCTCAATGGAAGTTGAATGAACTTAAACACACATCATAAGAAAAGGGTAGGTCCAAGCTCAACTGGGCAAGAGAAAGAATCCCTAATTTGTCTGAAGCTAGCCTGGAGCATCTGGGAGCATTACTGAGAGAGGTATAAAATTCATGTACTATTTAAAAATCACACATGAGAACATTATTTTGGAATAATCTGTTTCACAGCATAGAAGCTGACGTACCCTAGGTGCATTACTGAACTGCCAGGAAGTACTGAATGCACTGCAGCAGCAGCTTCTAATTAATCCACTGAGTACCATTAATCCAGCTGCCAAAGTGTGTGGATTGCTTCCATAACAACTACTTTGGAAACAGCACCTTGTGTTCGAGCATAATGATGTGACTGCCCGAGATACCTGGTATCATTTAACAGAGCATGTTTATATTGGAAAGCCAATATAGATCATGTTAAGGGGGCATGTGTTTTGCACATTAGCTTTCTAGAGGAGAATTTTCCACATTTAATTGAACACCCTTTATAGTGCTGTTAATTTGTTAACTCTTCTACACAGAAGTCTAGTCTGGAATTCATGCTCCACTCGGGATTTCTTTCTTCCTGACCATTTGCTAGTCACATGCAGTTATGATTTATCTGTCAGCTCTCCTCATCCCCACTGATTTATCGTGGGTGATTTTTAGACTTTTCTTCTAAGTTTTTAGCATCATAAATTCGACTCATCTGACTTAGTTCTCCAAAGATATGGGGTTTCTTGTCTTGTTGATAGGATGAAATGTATAACACCAAATCTTATGTGTGGATGCTGTATCTTATGGACACTCTTGTTGTGCTTACAAAGGTTATGCAGTGATTTTTCTGTTGAAATTTCCCACTCAAAACTCCTGTTGTCTAGAATATTTATAGGAAGCAAATGCAAGAGACACCGATAAATTCAACTCAACATTCAAACAAACAGTCACAAAATGCATTTGTTTTAGGTCTGCTCAGCTGCATGTGAGCAGCATGGTAAATATCTTTATCACAAAATCATTACACTTCATTGTTTAAATCACAAGTTTTGATTATCTCCCTCATTAAAGCTGTATTTCAATATAACCAGTCCAAGTATGTCCCTGGTTAAAGCTGTACCAATAACACCTCTGTGTGCTATGTTGGAATAATCTCTAAGCATATTAGGACATTATTTTGTGGCATTTGTAAAATATTACGCACATAGATGACAGTGGCAATGGTTTTAGCCTCGTCAATGAAACCTCAAAGGAGCAGTTATGTTATAACTACATGGTCTCAATCAGAGGTAATTCTTTGGGCTAAAAGACAAAAAAGCCCACAATGTATTCCGAGTATTAATTTTCAAGTCTGTTGCTATAGAGTTCGAGCACATCCAGGAAATAATTCCCTGAGCCTTAAGTAAAGGGACACAAATAAGATCCATCAAGAAGTTCTTGTTTTGATACAAAAACACATTTTATCCTTCATTTCAATTTAAATTATTCCCTTGAGAACACCAGCTTAAAAGGGAGATTTAGGATGTCAGATACTTGTTGCTTCCAAAAACCAGTTTTACAAGTGAAGAAAATGAAATGTTTGAAAAGTAAGCTAGAACAAGAAGGAATGTATGACATTTACAGGAGACCAGATCCTTTTATCATTTACACTTTGTCAGGTTGTCTCAATTCTGAAGAAGCCCAAAACGAAACTAAATATAACACAACAAATTTTAGTATAAAAATATAACCTTCTTGGCCTAGAACACTACCTTGATTCCACATCATTTGCAGGATTTTGTAGTTGGATGAACTTAACTGTATGCAATAACTCTTGACATAAGAAAGGATTCTGACATACTGCTTTGGTCTTCAGTAAGCTCCACTGGCTTCCTTTTCAGCAATCAGATCACTAACTATCCTCTGTAAAATTAGTGGATGGGTTTGTTCTCCAGAGCTAAATAATCAGTTTCTTATACCCCTGTGGATAAAATCAAAGTCCTTGCTAGTCAACAAGAGGGTGATTAGGGCTTTGAGCACACAGATAAGCTTATTAAAGTGGACATGGAATCTGTTCCCAGTAAGAGTTGCAGAATCTGCTCATGCACTTATAACACTTGCTAGGTGTTCATCTAATCTGCTGCCAGGGACTGAAGCCAAATGTAGATCAGACATTTTCCTAGTATTTAAAACTTTAAGTATGTATTAGTAACCTAATTACTATCTACTTAATGGCACTGGGACAACCTATTAGTTGGTGCAAAAGGTGTCTCTACAAAAGAAAATCTAGCAGTTTTCCTTTAAAAATATTTAAAGAAATTAAATTGTTCAACTGCCAAACATGGCTGATCTCCAAAGGTCAGTAAGGATCCTGGTTCTGCCTCTGGCTCTGTAGTACTTAATGTGCTCCTGCAGCTCTGTCCTAGGTAGGCTGCTCAACAGTTATTCTTTTGCACATTTGCTTTGATAACTTTCAAAAACACTTCTATTTTTATGTAATTAATAAAAGCATTTTTCAAAATATCTGAGTGGAGACAGACAAAAGAAAATGTACATGAAGAATCTCCTTGATGGCACCTTTCTTTCAAAGACTGAAGAATATGTACAGTTATAATTCCATACACAGCTACAGAAAGATAATGACTGAGACACATCAGAATGTATTTTAAAAATACCCAGAGTATGAAGAAAATCCAAAATGGGAAAGGACAAAAAATTTGAGAATGAACTATCTAGCATACAAGCACACCTCAGGAAGCAGTCAAGTAACATCTACTTTTGAATGGTCAAATGTCTGGAATTCACAGAGTCAGCAAGTAATTCAGTTACCTGGACAAGTAGAATCATAGAATGATTTGGGTTGGAGGGACCTAAAAGATCATCTATTTTCATGTTCTCTTTTTGCTCTTTGCAGTAATAAAAATGCAAAGGTCAATTAAGTGTACAGAGTAGTATATTCCCTATTCCCCACCAATCTTCTGGCTGTTTGGGCTGTCCAGGGTAGTCTGTTACACATGCCCTGTACAGTCACCGTATGACTAAACTATTTGTCTTCATATCCCCATTTTTAAGCTAAATTTCCACAGGTATAAGCACTCAGTCACTTGTGTATTTTACTGATATAAATCAAGGTTTACAGGTCTTACTTTCCATTTCCAAATACGCCTCGGAGATATCCTCCTAGCATTTAAAAGGTGCTTTTTTTTCTCTGTGCACACATTAGCATATTATGAAAGAAATAATTAGCATATCAAATGCTGGAGATCAATTAGCTGCCAACGCACCAGTCTAGACACAAGCGCTGACACTTGTAATAAAATCAAAGCCAAGCTGGCCAAATGCTGCTGCTAACTCAGTGTGGCTTCTCAGAACAGAAGCAGTAAATGTTCATTCATTACCCTCTGCACCAACAGTGCAGAAGCTGATAATCATCTGCTTCCATTTACTGCTAACGTTGAGCCAAATCCTAACTGAGTTCACAGATTCAGTGACTATTCTTTTACTGTCTGTATTTATTGACTGCATGGTCTTATTCCACAATTGCCACTTGGTTCCAGTAACTCCTGAGCTTACTTTTCAGCTCTCTTCAGAGATGGCTCAAGGAGCTGCCTACTTCTCCAGACCTCACCAAGCTGGAAAACAGAAAGCTCCTGTAGAGGGCAAGGGATGCCCTCCTGGTGCACACTACAGTTCAGCTGCAAAAGTTCTGCTGTGTCAAGACTCTCTGAGGTTCTGAAGGAGTCTGAAGAGGATTTAACTCATGATGATGAAACAGGGCCAGAACATTGCACTGCACAAAGTTGAGATCAAATACATTTGTCCTCAAAAGAGGTATAAGAAATGGTGAGAGCTGCAATGCCTTGGTGAGCTGAGAATGAACAGCCTGAGGCAATACAAGTCCAGAGAGGAGCCAATACAGCAAACCAGCAGCTAAGCACCTCATTCTGCAGCACAAGTATGACAAATTTCTCCTGAGATTTTCCTTATACCTAAAAAAAGAGAGAAGGAAGCCTCTTCTTTTAAAGGAAATTTAATCCAATCAGAGATCAGATCTCTGCTGTGAATTCACCATACAGTTGTATATCAAATGCCTTCTGACAGCTAAGATTCTTCATTCATCACTGAAGCTTTGCCTTCTTTGAAAAACTTCCTGCACCTTTGCCTTAATCACAATCCCAGTGATTCAGATGTCTCAATTACCCATTTCCTTCCATGGGACAATAATCTCTAATGTGCCATTATCAAATTTCTATCTGCAGATACTATTTAATACAGAGTCACATCATAGGATTGTGTGTTCAGGAAATGAAGGCGACTGTCTCTGACTGGAATTTCATCCATGTGTTAAAGCAGAGACAATCCAGGAAAGAAACTGCAGGCAGTGGCTTAGCCATAGATTTATTCACATTAAAAAGGGAAAGCCAGGAAAAGCTAAAGCTTGGTATAACTTGGTTGCTTTATGATTCCCACAAAATATTCTCAAACACACAAGTGGTTTTGTCTTGCCTCTTTTCACTTCATCCAAAGAATAAACAGCACTTCAGCACAGAAGCTTATCATTGGTTTTATATGCTTTGTGTTGAACCATATCTCAACAGGATGCTGACAGACAACAGTAGTTTCTAGTCATTAACTGGAACTTCTTTCTGAAGAGACTAGTCATACAAATTGACTGCTGTGGGAAAATAATTGTCTTCACCCTTTATCAAAATGTGCAATGCCCATGTTTATCTTTTTATGTGCTGCAGACCCACCACACCACCTTAGCTGACTGCCCTGAATACATACACACTCAGCATCAGGTACTGATAGCACCACTGTGAAATGTCCAGATGGGCACTTCCACCAGCGACCCACTCCCAGATCTGTGCAGAGGGAGCATACCACAGTTGCCAAGAAAATCCAACACAAGGTTAACTCAATCTTTGCTCCTAAGATTTCACTTTGTGGTTTTCTGAGAGGCATTATCTTTTTCACTATTAGAAAAGTCACTGTTTGTCTCCTAAGCAATAGCTGGAACCTTATCAAGATTCATACTGTGATTTTCAAAGGAATTTATGAAGGATAGCTAACTTACACTCTTGTACTGTGCCTAAGATATGCTAACATGAACCTTAGACGTTAAGGAAGCCAAACTGGAGGGGACAAAGGACTCCTAAAGAAACAGAAGTCAGTGCCACAACATGTTTTGTATGGTTAGAAATCCTGGGGGCAGGGATGCATTTTGATTTCACTTACTATTGTCAGTAGTGTGGATTTAATGTAACAACCATAACTTAGGTAAGATAAATTCACAAACATTATCCTAGCAAGAAAACACATAAATATATTAATGAGTGAGACATTTTGAACAAAATCATCTATTAACTTGTCAAAAACTGAGAAACTCCTAAATGTCTGCACTGAGCTCACACGAAATACTACAAATTGCTAAGAACTCCCTGAATATTCATTTCATTTGTTTGTGTTTAATTTGCAGCATATGATGTTTTATGATAGCAATTATATAAAATCAACAGTTATGAACACAGATAAAGACCTTCACAGAGTCTAGCAGAAAATGTAGTACTTTGTAACAATGTAATCCATTTAAAAACAAAAAAAAAAAAAAAGAAACCACCCCAAACTGGCATCATTTCAAAAACATAAAGCACTCTGTACAGCTGGAAGAATCATTTATTATTTATACTCTTCAGGCTTTTCATTCACATCTACCAACATGTTTACTGTTTGGAATGAAGATGAATTAGCAAGGCAACAGCCAAAGATGATTTTTTTTTTTCTCCAACAAACTTCAAACCCAGCAATATTCAGGCCAGCCATTCACATTCCTCCTCTCTAGTGACTAACAGAGATGTCAGAGGATTATTAAGATACGCTTGGATCAAAGTGGTAGATGCTATGTCACACTATAATTTCTGGATTTGGATTTGTATCTCAGGTTAAATGCTAGAAATTCATTTAAGCTTGCCAAGGCAGGTTGGTGTCGTGAATAATGTATTGCATTCTAAAACAGAGAAATCACCATAAAGCCTTTTACTTCTATCCAGGTAACTGCTGGTCCATACAGAGCATGGATTTTTCACACAAAAACCTGTCTGAGGTTTTTGACTGTGGACACATGGCAAGTGCACCATTCTGTCTAAGTAAACAGTATAAAAAGTATCAAACTTGCAGAAAATCACACAGTTGTTTTAAAATCTGCCTGGATAATGTCTATTATGTTATAGTTTTACCAGACACAGCAATAAAACATGCACTGCAACTATGGATGTACTCAGATACACAGAAAATAATGTTTCAACAAATTGTTGAGAACCATTCAGCTGTCTCTCAGTGGAGATGATGGCTGCTGAAAAGCACTTGTCATCTAAACTAGTTAGTCTCCACCATATTTCACACTGTAAAAATACATATTCTCCTGTGACCCTTAAGACAGTACTGGAAAACCCCACCTTCTACAAGAGAAGTTTAAACCCCTTGGAACAATTTCTGCATATACACCTCAAACCACATCAAAAACAGGCTTGCCCCAATTGCCTCCCAACCAGTGATGAGCCCGTTTCCCAGGCACTAGACTTTTGACCTTAAAGCTCCCTGAACACTCAGAGCTTCTCCTCTATGCAGAGCTTGAATCACCCATGCTGAGCTGTTCTAAAATCTAGTTTGCTCAGGGGGCTATTCTCAGGGTATGTTCAAGACATCCTTTGGCCAGTATAATACAGAGTTTGCAAATTTTTCGTCCAAGATACAGGTAGTTATGTTGACATGTGTATTTTAGTAACAGCCTGGAGATCAGAAAACTCTACCAAGTAGTAGGAGACCTAGGTTCAATTTCCTCATTAGCCTGAAAGGCTGGAAACCACATCTCCCACCACCCCAGGAAAAGATCCCAGGCTGTGACTGTTCTGGAGAGCAGGCAGCCTCCTCCTTTCTCCTTTCCCGTACAGCAATTGCTCTGCTGTGCAGGAAGGATGCAGGATTCACAGATGAAAATGAACACAGAAACACAACTCTATTATTCCCATAAATTATCTAATAGAACTCTAAAATTATTTTACCATTGGCTATTCATCATGCACAGCCAAACTATGTGCCAGTTAGCATCAGCTGGAGGAACAAAGCAACTATCTCCCAACTAATAACACTGCCAGAGCAAATACTCAGCCCCTGCTTCAGCTAACACAATATGATCAAAACTCCTGTCAATAGATACTTATGAAGAGATCCTACTAATGGTGTTGAAGCTTCCAACTTGACAGCAATCTGCCTCCACAAAACCAAAATGCATATACAAAACATGCTGAGTGGGTATGAGAAAGTATCTGTTTACTGATTGCTACTGAATAAATTAAAAAGAAAAAAAAAGTAATTGCCCTGTCATATTCTAGTTTTGATGTACTTCAGCAAAAAATTTTCAGCCTTCAGGCAGTGGAAAAAAAAAACACTTAATAAGGTATGGCTTCCCTGAATCTAATAAACACAATCCCAAAGCATCTCTTAAAAAAGTCAGAGCCTGTAGTTTACAGATATATATGCTCCTGGCAAAATACCAAATTATACTTAGCTGGAAAGCAAAATCTACACAGGGCATCAGGGACTAACTTAAAGATGTAACTGAAATACTTGTTTAGGGGGGAAAAAAGGGAAAGTTGTGTTATAAAGCGAGAACACTGTGTTTGGCTTCATGACTGCTCAGAAACAATTACCCCTCCACCACACTAAGAGAGGATGAAGACGACTGCCTCCAAACAGAATATGCTATCAGGTGTCTGAGGCTCACATTGTCTACCCAAAAGAGCTCGAGGTGCAGGAAAAGGGAGCTTCTTGCACAGTCATTACTCCCTTGCTGACAGAGGCAAGGAAGAAATAGCCTGGGGGAAGAGAGGTGGTGACCTGGATCCCATCAGCAGCATACTGTTACCAGCAGACAAGCTACTACGAAGGAGTAACCTGTACCAGAGAACAGGCCCTGGGCAGCTAGCAAAGAACCGCAAGTGTCAGGGACAAGTTTGTATGTTCAGCCTGCTTCTGGCAAAGCAAATCCGTGTAGCACCACGCCTCAGAGCTGGCCAGGCCAGCTGGTACCTGGAATGGTCTCACTTGGTGCACCGACCTTACTCCTCCCCATGCAGGTGGAATTCCTTCCTCACACACCATGTCTAGGCATGTACAAACACAGATTTTCATTCACTAGAACAGAAAGCTCACCTAAACAGCTGTGATGAGCTTCAGACAAAAAGAGTTCACTCCAGTTACCTGAAAAGAGGCTCACTGTGGTTGCGTTCACAGCTCACAGCACACCAAGGTAACGTTCAGATCAAGGCTTTATGTACTTAATCCAAGCTAATAGTGATCTGACACTGAAAAGGTGGTGGGTCCTCTGCTGCCCATGCCCCATGCCCATCTTCCCCCAGCTGCTGTACAGTCACCTGCATGGGATACAAGAGCAACAAAGAGATAAAGATAGAAAATGGTAGAGAATGGTCTGAGGCAAAATGCATTTGCTTTATTCATACATAACAATAAAGAATGCAAAACATTTTAAAGTGAGAATTGTAACAGATGTGACTTACTTCCAAACTGCTTATAAAGACTGCCCTTAAAACCAGAAGGATCAACTCAGTAAAAATCACAGTAAACATCACAAACTAAGCAGGATGGCCCTTGAAAAGTTCATAGATGTGTAGAAGACCACAGAAGAAAAAAATCACAGGGCTGTAGGAGCTGGCTGTGTCAGTGAAGTATTGCTCTGGCACACCCACAGCAATCACTGGCTGGAACAGTTACCTTCCAGTTTGTCATTAGAAATACCACAGGACCTTTTACTGGGCCAGAAACTAGCAAACTCTGTTATGCTCATGATCTCTACACAGTTCTTAGGTGAGTTGTTACAGGAAGCCCATGGATATATGTATGTGTGAAGACAGGCTTCTTTTATTGATAAATTCACTGAAAATAAAAAACAAAACCAAACATACAAACCAACAAATCCCACCCACTATGGCACTGAATTGGGTTCTGCAGTCTCAAGCCCAGCAAGTGTAAAGACAAAGCACTGAATATTCTGGACATCCTCAAGTACAAAAGAAAGGTGTATTTCCACATTAGGATGGATGTAAGCTTTTTGACTGGTGCTGAAAGATTAATACACATCAGTATGTAGCTGGGTCCCAAGGGTGGAGGTAAGGAAACACCATCTGGTCAGCTAACTAGGGGCCTGTAGGAGTTAACTTCTGACCTAGGCAATAAGTTATGAGCCAAAGTTTTCTAAAATATATACAATGGAGGGAATTGCCCAGGTGAGAAGACTAAAGCAGAAGAATGCTTAAAATTGACAATAACTGTATAAAACCAGGACAATGACAAGTCAGAACATGGACAGCACCTTCTTGAAATACTGTTAAAAAGAGATTAGAACTTAATAAAGCTGAACTAGTAAACAACAAACAAGAATCTATTTAAACTCCTCTATCTGATTTAAGCAATATTACTGCAAGTTCTGTGTACTGCATTATGCAAAATTCTTTTCATTGATCTGACAAATCAGATTAAATGTTTCTAAGCACTCCCCAAGCTGAAATTGAGGTCATGCACAAGATTATTCTCTACAACTCAAATGACTATTGCATTACAATAAGTCAAAGCAATGTGGTGTGGGTATGAACAGGATTAGTATTCACTACTGTTGGATCAAAATATTAATGTTAGGATGGATGTTGATTACAGGTTTCCAACAATACAATTTTATTAGACCTTTGTGAAAAACACCTAGTAAAAACTTCTATGGCACAAAACCGAAAGCTATGCTGAGAAGGAATTTGAAGAGGAAAATTTCTTCAGTATTAGACATCTCCTGCATTTAACTGTGCACAAAGTAAACACAGAGTAGAGAGCTGGGAAAAGTACTCCTAAAATCTGCAATCCCTGTAAGGGACTTCTGACACTACTACAAGTTTCAACAGTCTTCCTGACAAGGTACAAAAGGTTCAACACTAGAATAGCTTCAGGACCACGGTCTGTGACTGTAATTTAAAGCTTCCTCCTGTACCCTCTCTCAGACTAAACAGTGTGACTTATACTGCTATGAGTCACCCACCTCAACACTGATTTCAAGGAAAATTATGCAATATCTGATTAAAGATTATTACTTACTCTTAAAAGAATAATTCTAGTTTATGGTACTCAAGAGGTTTTGGGGGAAGATAAGTCTTGTCAAATCAAATAGTCCCACTAATGAATGACAGAAACTGTTAACAACACATGTCTGAACATGTTTTCAGCTTTGAACCCAATACCACACAAGTTTTGGATTCCGAGAGTCTGGAATAATTATATAGCAATATCAAATTGGAAAATACTGTCTTGATACTACATTTCTTAATAAGTAATTATCAATTATTTAGTGTGAAAAGCTACCTGGAGGACTGATTCTCAGCCTGTGACATAATATATTCTTTACTACAAATATAGAATTAAAGCTGATGATGTTTGCAAAAGGAATAAGGATGAATGGAATGGAAAAGAATGAAAAATGACACAACAATACAGTTTGCTTGGTGAACTGGACTCCAAGGGTTCTTCTGAACAGCCAAATGAAAGGCTTGCAACGTCAAAATCAAACACTGCAATCCCTGAATCTTAAAAGGGCCTAAAGGATTGTCAACAGTAAGTATTGAATGCAAGCTACCAATTTGCAAGTTGAATCAATAGCTGAAATTTATGATCTGTGGCTTTGTAGAGAAGCATATTTGATGGTCATTATTCTAAATGTTGCTACTTGTAAAATCTATAAGTGCTACAGAAGTCATTTGTGCTGAGTTTCCCCCATGTAATCTCATAATATATTACAACAATCATAACGCTGCCACCACCATTATTGACAGACTTGTAAATTGGAGCTCCTTCTGCAATGGTTTTGCAGTTCTGACTTTGATACCTGGAGCATATCAGGAAAAAATCTATAGTTGACAGCTATGGGCTTGTCATATTTCTCACATTTGATTTAAAATGAAGCTTCAATGGGTTTGATTGATGATGTGCTATGCTGATCATGGCCATAATTATTAACAGCATCACTAGCATTTATAAAAATAAACTTCCACAATTTTCCAAGTAAAATTACAAACCTGTAATAACAGAAACTTACAGGAGCCAAGTCGATGTCAGCTTACTTCACTGTATTTTATGGCTACACAGAGCTCATCTATCACTTCTTTGTAAACACTCTGTTGGCCTTGATGTAGTGTGGCTTCTCACAGTACAAAAATAAAAACCTTTTTGATTATCACAATGAGAGGCAGAAGGAAGGAAAAACAATGTTATTTGTTAAGCCTTCCCTAATTAATTTTGTAGGTTTTTTAAGCCAGTAAAGTACAACAAAAAAGCTAAGTGTAACAACTACTATTATTCAATTTTAAGATTACCAAAGAAGAAAACATTGCAGAATTTGTATTAGATTGAAGAAAGGATGTACAGCTATTTTCTGACACATTTATGGCATAAGTAAAAAGAAACTACAGATTAAAAGACCAAGCTCTGCAATTTGCAATTGTAAAACAGAGACATATTGAAGAATTTGGAAAAATTCTTTTAAAACATATTAAACCCCTGAAGACTCTGGTTTGGAAGCATCTTTCTGCTAATATTTCATATTATATTAGATATTTGTAACAATGACAAAGCAAGTGTATTCTTTTTCCTGGACACAGAATACAATGTGCAGCAGTAACGTTTAAAAGCACATCAGAGTATTCTCGTCTTCAATTTTAAGGAAAAAGCTAAAGGGATTTGTTTGTCTCTGATGGCATCTCCACTTTTCCTAATTCTATTAACTGAGCTCTGCCAGAAATAATACATAACATAAGCTCACTTATGAGGGGTAAACATTTGTCTGTGTAATAATGCAGCACACACAATGTGCCAGGTATTCTCAAAGCATTTTCCCAGGCACGTCACTTGCACCCAACTCCACCTCACCTTTTTTGTGATTCTGTATGTTCCTCAGGATCAAAGGCAAGCCATGACTATTTTCTGCATAATACACAAAACTGTTCACTTAGGAGCACTGCCAGAGGTTATGAAAGGGTGTCTCGTTAAGTGGAAGAACAGACTGTTCAGTTCCTTTCTTCTCTCTGTAACTGAATCATAATGGTTAATTTTGTTATTTCTAAAATAGCAGCATTATCACTGTCACATGATGAACAAGGATAGTGCAAGGCAGAGTGCATGGGAGAGGATACAGCCAGTAAGGCTCAGTATCCTGTGCAGAGCTTGGACACAGAAGCAGTAATTGAGCAATGCTTTCCTGGACAGTGGAAAATGTATTTCCCAACAGCTCAAATCACTGAAGTTTTGCAGCACATTTCACAACACTCACTACTGCTGAAGGATATTCACGAAACACTTCTACTGTGCTCTAAAAATAAATAGCTTACATTCTGAGTTTACAGCATAAATTTTTAAGAAAACAGTACCACAGCACACTTCACACTGATACCAATAACAAATGCCTAAATCCCAACAAATTCCAGGAAATACTGAAGCATTTCTTTCATTTCAGTAGTTTAAATGAACATATATAAGGCACATAAAAAGCATGTAGAAGGAGATTCTGTAATAGTTTCCTGACAAAGAAAATGATCTTCAACTCAGAAATAAAAACTAAATTCCAGGATAGGTATAATTATAGATTGCACATGGAAGTTTAACCTCAAAAGGAAGCCATTCTCAATCTGTAAAAAAGAAAATTAATCCAATCTAATTAGAAAGTACTAAAAGAAATCACACAATAAGCAATCCAAAGTTCAAAAAGACAAAATGATCATGAGAACCATTTGTCTGAGAATATTCTCTTGAAGGAGAAGCAGTATTTCAGAGTAGATAAATAAGAACAGGATGAGGTTTTATTAGAACAAGTATGCTGAACACTAACTCCAGGCAACAAAATTATAGAAGAGCATCCTGTAACATATTTTTGCCAGAATCAGCTGGGATCTTCAAGCAGCTTTGTACTGCTACCCTTGCTTGCACTTAGTAAACTAAAACACAGAAAATGAGGTGAAATGCCAAACCACTCAGGAGAGCCAGGACTAGTGACCTCTGTTTTAGTTTAGTAACCAAACCCTTAATTACACTGCCTTCCAACATTTCTTACAAAGCAGAAACAAACAGCTTTAAGAGGCTTCTGATGTTCAGTCTCTCTGAACAGAGTTCATTAACACAATAGCTTTTATTTTTAGACGCATAAACATCTGGTAATAGGCTTAATATAATATATCTCACAAAATTACTCTATTTTTATTGCATGTTACTAACCAGTCCTAACACTGACACTAGAAAACTTTCCTTCTTCACTTTTTCCTTTTGTATTTTCACTTCTTGATTATGACAATGTACCACATTTCTAGAAAGCACTGATTCCTAAACTAAAAACAGTATCGTAAAATATACCTAATAAAAAGTCCTTGGCAATTGAATAAAAATTGAGTTTTAAGAGTCCATACTGAAGTTATTATGGAACAATTTTTTCCTAAAACCAGTAACTCTAAGATTTTTTTTTAAATTTCAAAATCTTGTAATTAGATTATGTTCAGTTGATTGTTTTGACTGATAAGAAAACTGCAACCCATTAAAATATTAATCTCATGAACTAAAAAAAAAAATAAGAAAGAAAGAAATAACTGTAATGCATTAATCTTCTGAAGAGATTCTAAATTATACATTTTATCATCCTACTGAGATTTATATTCCCATTATCTCTTACACCCACATAAGATAAAGCAAGTGTAAATCTGTCTTTCTCCATGCAGGGAATTTCTTAATGCTGTATTAGAGAGATGATTATTCTATCCTCCCATTTCACAACACTATTTTCTTAACAACCAGAAGCACTCTCATCTAACATCAAGACAGATGTTTTGACTGAGAGCAACTATGGATATGTGCTGAAACTGAAAATGAAAAACCCATATGCATAGATGTTGAAATGTACACCAGTCATTATTTTAAGGGTCATCTTCCACCACGAAGTAAGAGGCTTGGCCAAGATTTCCTTTAAATATTTGCAGCAGCTGAAAGGATTATATTTTTATGTAACTTTTATAAATTACATTTACTCAAACTGCAAAACATCCCATTCTCTCTTCTTCTGTTAATGGTACATAGAGTAGGGCCATCACATCTGTCAATTTACACTCATATAAACAACACAAGTACAGGCTGATTGAATGGAAATTCAGGGACAACTTTTAAAAATGCAAATGGTATGAGAAGAAAACTTTGTAAATATGTCAAATTGGTGTTTGATATACTTTCCTCTGTCAGCCCACAATATGACATACATCAGCAATTCAGCTGTGATGGGCTTTTGACTGAAAGGTTAACTGCCACCTGCTTGCATGTGGTAACTGCTTGCTCAAACCATTAAATATTCCAGCTGGAGAGCAAGGCGGTGTCTCAGGTATACAAAGTCAAGACTTTGGGGTCACTACAGATTAAATTCTTACTGTGGCTCTGAGATTTAATGGGCAAGCCAGTTTAATCATTAATGATTAAATATGGAAATATGGAAATAATATTAAAAATGAAAAAATTCTGTATTGGTATTGGAAGTAGTTGTAGGAATATTATAATAAACAAGCAATATTCATAATTTGAAACATGCTAGGTTTCTTTCAATAACACTAAATAGACATTCTTTGTTCTGTAACACTACTTCTATTTGCAGATTGCATAGTAACTGAAATGTAATTAATGGAGCTGTACTGGAACATAAGGTTATACATGCCATTTTAAAACGTACGTCACAGGGTTTTATATGAACTAACATTTTCATGCAAGAGAGCAGAGCTTAATGAATTACAAAACCGTGTACTTGAAGCAGCAGTAACACACCTTAGAGAATACTCTCATCTTGATGCTTGAGAAGGTTTGCATACAAAACAGTATTCCTCAAAATGAAAATTTAAAACTCCTCTTCTTTTGCTTCTCAAGTAAAAATTATAATTCATGACTGTTTTTCATTGGAGCTGAGATGCACATCATATAGGTAGGAGAAGAGGGGGCACATTCTCTCCTCTGTCCACCAATCCCACAGCCATCTCAGCTTTAGGGATGCTCTACGTTATTCCAGTCCCCCAGGTCATGCTGGCAGTTTACAGTCACCTGCGCCCAACAGTGCTCGAGCCAAATGCTTTTCAGTTCCTCTCCAATCAAGCAATCCCCTGTTCTAGTTCTATGTCTCCCCAGGATAGTCTTCCACAGGGAAATCCCCAACCATCTGGTTAGCTCAGCTTTCAACTAGCCTTGATCCAACAAAGTGTCTCAAAGCAGTAAGAGAAAAGAAAGATAGATATGCCTCTCAGTATTTTGCATATATTGAAACAGACTCTGATCCCTGTTTGATTCATGTAAATCCAGAATAACTTAACTGAGGACAGCAATACAGTTCAGGGCACATTATTTTGCTGTTCTCTCCAATATTAAGCACAACTGTTTAAGTAAATGAAGAAAATATCACCACTGTGAAAAAACTATCCAGCTCCTATAAATCATTGTAGCTTCACTGAAGTCAGCTGAGTTATGAAAATTTACAGCAACAAGAGATTCTCTGCAGTACATGATGAAGAGTGTTCTCTTTGCTCTCCCGGGTCTCAGCTCAGGCTCCATATGAATACAAGTGGATTTTTTTTCCAAAATGAGTATCAATACATTTTCTCCCAAGTCACATATTCTTAACTTTTACACGCTGCACATTATCAAGATGATTAAAAATGCTTTTAAAATGCTTTAAAAGTAATTAAATGGTTTTTTTCAGTAAAAAACATCAATGATACAGTTCTTATACAGCTTAGAAAACTCTACTGCATTTTATTGCCATTTATTTTACCAGAATATTTAAGAAGCAATTTGCTGCAGAAAACAGATCTCAGGACAATATAATGTACTGAATAACATGAAGAAGGAAAGCATGAGCCAGGACAAACAGCACATCCAAAGAGGCCATGCAAAATGATGTAGTATGACCGGTTTTAGCCAGGAATTATAAGGAATAAGATTCCAGTACAGTTATGATGAAAAAATTAAGAGTCTGAACACGTGACTAACTGTGATCTTTGGCCCAAAGTTGTTCTTACTTTATTGTTATGGATTGAAATTTAGGTAGAAATATTTAAATTTCAGAAGGTAAAAATAGATTAAGGTGTCCTCCATTAATGCACACGACACAATACAACAGAGTCCTGAAGTTGGAAGCCAATTTTTCAAAGAAAGTAAAGCACATATCTGGATGTCAAAAACCATGACATTATATTTTCATAGAAAAATTTTGCATTATTGTTGCCAAAGCATTCATAGTAGATAACTTGCAAACTTCAGGGACAAGTATACATTGTACCAAGTCCAGACACTCTTATATATATACACATTGCCTCATGGGGAAAAAAAAAACAAAACAAAAAACATCCAAAAATAAACACATTTAAGTGAAGAAGGGCACCTACTCAATTTCAGACAATGTGCACATAGTTTGTCTTGAAAAGTATTATTTACAAAGTCAAGTATGCACAAGTCAGAAAGCACCAGAATTAGATCTATTTCTGTTTATTCAATTTGGCAAACCCTTGTGAATGTGCTGAAACACTGGGTTGCTACCTTGCTTTTCACATGATCTCTTCTTTTAGGACACAAAGCAGCCGTACCTTATTTTTAGGCTTGCTGCAGTAATATGAAGGGTATCCTCTTAATACAGAAGAAGTTTGATTCTTAAAGGCTTATTTCTGCTGCACCGAAGCCATTACCAAAATGTCAGTCAGTGAGATCACGATTAGTCATATTAAATCCTGCTTGAGAGCCTACAGATCTTTGTGGCTTACTAGCACTGCTTACAAGAGCCAAGCGGGCAGTGCAGAGGGATGACCTGACTCCTGGTGAAGCCCATTAATACACACTCCTTGTGAGTCACAGACTGACATAGCTCAATGGCCTCAGCAGACCTGAGACTGAGACAAGCTAAAGGAAAAGAAGTTACCAGCTCCACTAGATAGGTGAAAATTATTTGTTTAAAGATTTTCAACCAACTCTAACCAGCAGTGTTTCCATCAGCAGGTTTAAAAGATAAATGCAGTTTTTGTTAATGTCATGGCAAACCCAGCAGTGTCTTGAGCAAATAGACCTTGTGAAGGTAAGATTTATAATGGCAGTTCCAGGAATTCGCCAGGGAGCAAGCTACCACTCACAGAAATAAACTGAACAGTTTCATGGCAGGATTTATAGGAAGAATAATTTGATTATTCCACCTTTCCCCCTTTTTCAATAATTAAAATCTGAATAAGAACTTCAATTGTAATGTAAAGTTAAGGCCTTTCCTCTAATTTTGCTTTTGGTACAATTTTTATTTATATAAACAGAACCTGAGATATACCACTGCAGGAGGCATCTCTCTCTAAAGAGGGCATCAGGTATTCTAATGTAGAAAATTTTGGCTGAACTACCTTCATTTGTATTACTAAAAATATACAGTCGCTCAATTAATTTCAAAAAACAATATTGGAATTATAGCTGTATCAACTAGTAAAAAACCAAACAAACAATCAAATAAAACCAGGCCAAATGTAGTTAAGAGTATGATGTTGCTAGAAGCAAACAATAAAACTAGAAATTCATAGCAAAAATTTTCTCAGCACACTTACCACATTCTGGTTGGAAACTACAGTGGAGATGTTTGTTTTCTTCAGGAAACCAGGAACAGCTGGAAGCCAAGGACACAGCACAGCACTTGAACAGAGAACTGGCCCAGAGCTCCAAATTCATTGGTTTCCTTCCAGCTGTATCTTTAGCTTCCCAGGTGACCTCAGATAAATTGCTGTTTATCTTTCTGTCTCACTCTCATCAGCAAATAGGTACAAATATCCTTTGTAAAGCCCTTTTTTAAACCCACATACAGATAGCACTGTAAGAATTATCCTTTCCCACCACTAATAACAAGTGTTCCCAATGGAATGGAGTTTGCAGGATTTCCTAAGCAATGTTTTCACGCACTTAATTTAATGCATTTCTGACCTATGCCCATATGTGTAGTTTTAGAAGATATATGACCATAATTCTCAATACTTAATGATTAAGCAACACGAATATTGTTCTGCAAAACCATCTGCACGATGCCCCGGTGCCTCCTGGCACACCTGGATCTCCGTATTTGATTGCAAATCATAGAATCATAGAATGCTTTGGGTTGGAAGGGACTCTGAAAATCACCTAGTCCAATACCCCTGTCATGAGCAGGGACACCTCCCACACCACCAGCTTGCTCACAGCCCCATCCAGCCTGGCTTTGAACACTTCCAGGGATGAGGGATCCACAACTTCTCTATGTGATAAAATAACCAATAGAGCACATTAAAAAGCTAAAGCAGAATGGCATTTATCAAATAAAACATCTACATAAATATTTAGAATATATACCAACTACAAGGGCACTTCATTTTACCTTCATCCACTATCCAATGATCAATACATAATTGATCATATTATACATAATTGATCATATTGATACATAATTTTAACTGGTAAGCAATAATTTTTACTGAAATTACAAGAATATTCTCATGGATTCAAAAATCTACATTACCGTAGCAAATTGCTGAAAAAAAACCCCAAACAAAGCAAAACCAGAGAGGACAAAGTGCAGAACCTAATTTATAAATACAGATGTTTAAATATAATATAGAAATATTGGAGACTGAAAGCCATGTACAGCCAGGTTTTTTATGCCTTGTCTAAGTAAGCTAGATTCAGAGAGGGGAACGGTCACTAAGAACTGGCTGTGGGATGGTTGCATCTAAATATAAATTTGTTTAGCCACATCCTCTGAAAATTGTCGACAATACCATTTAAAAGGTATTTATTCTTAACATTGGTATTTCTTCCCTCTTTTAATTATTCTGAGAAAAAAAATGGATGCAGGAAGGAATACTTCCTAGAATACTCAAAACTCTAGAATGATTCTGTAAGGAGTCCTGCGCTGCATTGAAACCAAACTGAAACAAGAGACATTGCCCCCAAAACCCCAACACATAAATGAGATGATAAAAAAGTAATCTTAAGCTGCACAGTTTTTTTAAACTCAGTAGGCTGCAGCAACAGAATTATTTAAAGCATACATATCTGCTGAAATCTTAAAAATATTTCCCCTTTTATCCAGATAGGCAGGTAAAAATATCCCACTCCTTAATGATGTGGTTGTTGTTACAAAGTAATTATCAACCTATGAGATTAGGAGATAGAAGGAAAAATCAGACTGCTATCCAATACTTAGCTTTCAGTGGTTTGTTTCCAAAAAATACAATGTAATAGTATTTTCTTTTTTAAAACTAAAAATGTAGTACCCTCATCACACCTGCAGGGAACAAGACCTTGCCAATACACACATTCTAAACCCTGGGGGACTTTTTATTCTGCCTTGCGTCTCTCTAGTTACTTCATTTGTTCTACATTTCTTCAGAACTAGAGTCTACATCATTCATTTCCGTTCTATGGTTATAATTTTGAATACAGTGTTCATGCAAAGATAGACCCAAAAAAACCTTTAAGCTTGCTGCAATTGTGTAAGACCCAGGAAATCATGTTTGTAACTCATAATCACAACCAAGAAGAATACTAGCCTTCATAGGATTATAGAGGAGATAAGGTCAGAAACAACCCTTTAGGGTCTGGATGAGATTAAGTGAACTGACATTATCCAGCCTCTTATATCAGGACTATTTAACCTGTGCTATTTTTTGCTTGGAAGTCCAATTATAGATGCTGCTGTTGATTTGTAAAGTCTAGGCAGAAAGTTACCGACTGTTTTTCACACAGAACTGCCAAACTTGGAACACTTTCTGACCCAGATTTCTTAATTTTCTGTTCCCAGTTTGAAGCCTATTTCCTCCATAGAATTTAGCATTAAATGGATTTGGACTGGAGGCCAGAGTCGTGATAGCTGATGGCAATTAAGTCATCTTGTTGCACTTGTTAAAAATAGGGTTGAAGGATATCTGTTCTCACAACTGTCGTCATTTTGACACAACTCTTTTTATGATGTGAAAGTGTTCACAGAACTGGGCAATGCTTCATTTTTAATATGTACAGAATCAAGAGAAACTTTAATTTCATCTTTAAATGGATGAAAAGTTTAAAGTATTTCTAAAAATCACTAAAATGTAATTTTATTTTATATTAAAAGTGCTCTCAAAGAGGGTGTTAACAGCTGATTTTTTTTATTCCTCCTACATTCGTCTGTTTGTCTTCATCATTACACTTCAAGGAAAAGCTGTTCCACTGTTTTAACTTGTGGGCTGTTGTTTGGTTATGTTTTTTTTTTTTTAGACTGACTAGTGTTGTCACATCCAGTTTCTCTGTAAATCACTCCAGAAGGTTCTGCACCCTTCATGAGCTTTACTACTTCTGCTACTGCTATCTGTAAAGTCCAATCAGAACAATGACTCTGCTTATCTCAGTTAAACTGTTGTACCACGTGCCAGTGATAGGTTACCAAATTACTTTTTAAGCCTTACATTCTAGATAAATATTCTCACATATGTTTATTCATAGTAGCAGCTGCTTCAAGAATTAATGTTGGTTTGGGCACCTAGAAGTATTCAGCCTTAGACAGAAGGGCCAATGACACACACATATTTCCTACTTCTTTGATGTGACATTTGCTGTCACTTCTACCACTCCTCAGCAGGTAAGCTAAGCAGTTTTAAAACACCCATTTCCACAAACCCTCCTACCTTCTGCTGTAGGAGATTGCCTCCATTTAGGAAGTATTACTAGCCTTCAGTTAGGCAAAAGAAAACCATTCAGAACTCAGGAGAACTACATTGCCTGGAAATGGAAGTAATTAAGTCGAATGGCAAAGCCCACAGCAGCCATTCATTTATGAGGGCATCTTTTCAATGATTAGCTATCCGAATCAAAGAAAAAAAAACTGATTTTAGTAAGTTTTACAAGTACATTGGTATTGCTGTGAAGAGCATCCTACTTAACATGCAGGTTTTATCATCTTATTTCATTCGATTCAGTTCTGCTTTAGAAATAAGAAAATGTTGTCTACATGGACTTTTATCACAAATATGACAATGATTTTAACACCTATAAGAATCAAAAAAAAATCTGTCTTCTAAGTGGAAAGGAAGACATTGTCAAGAATTAATAATTTGGATTCACTTCCTCACTCAAACACAAGGACTATGCTATATTCAAATCATATGATTTCTCTTTGCCTTAGCTTTCAAGCTGTGAAAGAAACAAGAAGTTTCTGCACTTACCACATAGTACTATTGTAAGGCTTTATTATTTCAGACCTTGTTTTTCCATTCCTTACAGTAAGTAACATTTCTACAACTAGTCATTAATTCTACTGAAAATTCTCATGTGGACTTCTATTGCTCTTTGTGCAGGACATAGAAAATTTTTCATTAAGGAACAGTAGTTGCTTTCCCTCCTTCAGTGCTTTTTCTGATTAAAAGTACATTAGGTACTTGAGAGTGCCAGAAATAAAATTATGTTCTTCTCAAGTTGCATTTTTTACCTGCCCTTCTTAAAAGGGAAAAAAAAGTACCTTACAACCAAGTTCGTTGAAGACCTGGCAAAAGAACCAGAAATTTTCCTTTCTGCACTAACAAACATATGTAAGTTCCCTTCTCTTTTTGCTTTGGCCTGAGGCTTCCAGTCTGTAGGAACCTGCTGCCTAAAATGAAACTTATACATTTACTAAGAATTCAAGGCTGCCTGAGGAGAATTGGCTCTTTTATTAACTACATAAGTCTGAAACTCAGTTAGACACTGTTCAGAGTTCTGTAAATATAAGTCTATATTTCACCATGGACATGTTCAGTGACTTAACAGCAATATAAACAGGGTAATTCCCAAATGAACATAGCATCTTTTTCTCAGTGCAGTCATATCCATCCCGGTTACTGGATACTTTGCTTTACTATACTTTATTTCTTACAATGTTCTAGCAGGGGGTTTTGGATGGGGTTTTTTACAGGAAAAGAAACTTGCAAAGAATAAGCGGTATGTGAACAGCAAAGTTATTGCTCATGATTTTATACAACATTCAAAATTCCAATTACTCTATAGACCACGTTGGTACAACACATTGTTTTGGTTATGAACAGAGCTACATTTCTGTACTACCCAAAAAAAAAAACCAAAACAACAGAGATTGCAAAGGGAAATAAATTCCTTCCCTGCCTACATTGTAGTGAAATAATGGCTCCATAGCAGAATATCATGCACAGGCCATATCTTATTACAGCAGCCCTATATTCATTTAAAAAAAAAAAGAAAACACAAAGATGGAAGGGAAACTTCTTAAGCGTGATGCTTCATATAATTGTTGCCACTGGCAAAAACTTTTTGGGTGCAAATGCTGAACAATCATTAAATCTAGAACAACCCTCACGAGGTTCTCCCCAGAAACTTGAAGCAAGACATATATTTTTTCTAGAGACCTTGACCCAGCAATACTTCCCTACAGACAAGTCCCGGATCCATCTGAATGTGCCAAAGATGCAAAGCCTCGACCCACAGCCAGAGACAGGGTGTGCAGAGGACCAACAGTGTGGAAGCAGCGTGCTGAGAAGATGAATGTTCAACCACTGGCACATGTACCCTACCAGCAGGGAGTGAGAGGTGAGAAGGTGGGACTGCACAGCCAGAGCAGAAGTTAACAGAGGGCCATAGCCTGCAGTAGTAATGCTGGTTTCATTTGCACAGACCTAGAACTAGACACTAGAGTCAGCAAGAAGAGGAACTGAGCATAAGACTAATTTGATCTTCTTCATTTGAACAGGCTCAAAAATTATTTCCACAGAGTCTAAAAATAAAAAGGATGCAACATGAGCTCTATGCAGCAAATAAAAAACACATAAACAGGGACCACACAACATGGAACACATTTGTGGGCTGTAGAACTGACACAGACCGCAGAAACGACAAGAACATACATTTCATACTGAATATGTAGAAACAACTGCAAAAAGCAGACCACCCTAAAGAGTAACATTGAAGGATTTTAATTAAAGATAGGATTTATTGCTTCCATAATTTTACAACAGATTTATCAAAGACAATGTGTAAGGACTGAAACTGTAAAACACTTTAATGCTTCTGAAAACAGAGAAAGGAAACTTTTTTCTCCCAAATAGTATTAAAATGTGGAATACTAAGCAGTCTATATTAATCACCTGTGTTGCAAAGCAAGCTGGTCATGTATTATTTGCAAGTGAATGACAGATTTAGCTGTACTACTGAAAAAGTACAAAAGCAAAGAATTCCACTACAGTTATGTGAAAAGGCAACCAATGACATTTAGGATGGCATCAAAGCCTTACTTTAAAAACTGTTCCAAATTTTTTTCAAATATCCAGAGACAACCAAAAATAGAGACTGAACTTATTCATTATAAAGCTCTGGAACTATAGCCAAAATTAACTGCAGTGACTAAGAACAGTCCTCTTGCCAGCAATGAAAAATAATAGAAGTTACATCCTTTATCCATGATGATTTGAGAATAGTTATTATTAACGTAGAAATCAACTGATCAATGTCCTCTCTCTAAAATACAGAATTTGTCATTTTAACAGGTAATAAGCATTTGACAAGGTGAAAAATCTCACTGGAGCCCAAGTTTAAATGAATACTGAAGGCAATATTTCACTCTGAATATGAACTACAAGGATGGCACAAAGAATGCCGAAGAGCTGTGGAGAGCAGAAGACTTCTCCAAGACTTTTATACTGTACGCAGGGACTGATAAAGCAACAGAGAAAATATCAATCCTGTCAGAACTGTCAACACACACAACAAACAGACTATTACTTCTTCAGCAGGCAGCAAATCAAAGCATACGCAAGGCTGCATGATATAAGGATGACAATATCAAGCTTTGCTTAAAGGATTGGGAATTTTGGAATACATTGTGGCAACAGAATTTCATAAACATCTAGGGAATTTCCCAATATTTGTTCATAACTGTAGTTTTTGCCTTCCTTTTTAAACCCCTCATCATGCAACTGAGGTTGTTTCCCTCTTCAGATTAAATAATTTCTTAAGTATAGATGAAATATATTCTGTTGCTTAAAATGTTACAAAATCACATGCACTAAGTAAAATATCAACAGATAAAGTTCCATCTTTTTGGGGCTGTTGCTTTTGCAAATTAATGTTTAAAAGTACTTTTGTTCTTTCTATTAATTATGTGTTCCCTTACGTTATCTGTAGCTGCATCAGGTCAGCAGCACAGCTTCTCCCTGCTCTTCTTACAGATTGGAAAGTTCTTCTTTCCCTGCATTTTTGCATTTGAAGGTTTTACAAGAAGAAAATACTTTTTGAAATTACTTAATTTTTCATTGGCAGTATAATAGACGGAAGTCTTTTTGCACAGAAATATCTTCAAAGAGCTGAAGACAACCAAAAATTGATTTTTCTACTATGTAAATCACTGTAGGTGTGATAACAATGATTTCCAAAGTATCTTTTAACTTCCTTTATCTTTTAACTTCCTTTATCATGTTTTTTTTTTTAACAACCAACACCCATGTTTTGAACACCAAAACTCAAAGAGGTTCAGAAGCATTGCAGTGCCTATTCCTACCTAATTACAGTTCACCAATTATATGTGAAGATGCTGCCACTATGCCTACATCTCTGAGGAAGCCAAATACAGCTGGAGTCCCCTTCATACTGAAACTCAGCTAGGAAAGGAAAGATCTTGGTTGCACCTCCAGATCCCTGGATTATTTATGCTTCCTGACCGATGAATTCCCTGCCTGTACAACTCCCAAACAGACTGGGGAATCAAGAGTTTTTATCCATGTGTTCCTTCTGGGCCCATTCTGCTTCAGCAGAGCTTCAGCAGACTGAGGAGAATAATCCCTGTCTATGATTCTATGATTCCACAGTGCATGAGTCCATGCATGAGAGAGACCTCCCCTTATTTCAGAGGTCTGGTGTCAGAGCAACGACCTTTGGAAAGCCCATACCCTCAACACAGTTGGGATTTTTAATTTTTTTTTTCTCTTTTGGGTGGAAAAAAGTCTAAGAATTGACATTAATGTCTAAGCCTTTACTTTTAAATCTGAAAGTCAGACACCAACTTGCCAAGCTGCCCATTGTGAATGGCACCTCTGTGTTTGTCCCAAGCCACTTGAATCTGGCATGGAATGCTTTATAGAATCACTATAATCAATGATCAATAATCAAGAAGTGCAAGAATACAGCCCATACAATTAAAAATTTCTATGCCTTTACTGCACTTTTTACCATAATCTTTACTTACATAACCAAAACATTGTTTCTCAAAAAATCTAATATAATATCATCCACTTTTCTTAAAGGACTAATTTAGAACTGTGCAAACTGAAGTGATTTATATTTTAATTCCTGTGCACTCATCTAAATTGAATTTAATCTGACATCATATTGCCAGGTTCTATTACATTCTCCTGGAGCTCTTAGTACTATTTTCTAATATTGTCTAATTTAAATAAATTCATTGCATTAGCACGTATTGACATCCTGCTTTTCACCATTACTCTAGGCAAGTAATACACTAATATATCAATTGAAGTGCAAAGCCAGTGCTTCCCAGGCAGAGATCTTGCTCTTTGTTTCCTACCTCCTCATGCATTTCACACAATAGGTAAAACTTGCCCCCTGCCTTAGTTGCTCCAATTTTCCTTAATAATTTTCTATGAGTTACTTTAGCAAAAATTTTTCAAATGTCTACATATTTTACAGCTCTCAGTTCTCTTTTATTCTATGTTCCATTAAATCCTTCGATAATTTGTAGTAGTTGAAAAGACATCCTTTAACTTTATAGAAGCAATGTGGATTTGTCCTTTGAATTACTTTACATAATATCACTCAAATACATATATAACAGATTTTTGTCATCTTTTATGATCTTCTCAACTGCTTTCCTGTCTCTGAACAACAATTCTTTATACTCTTCTAAGACAAAGTGCTGGCTTTTAAAAGGATGACTACGACTACAAACCTGAGCACTTGTCAATCTCTGGCACAGCTGCAACTGGCAATAGGAACTTATGGTCTTGCTATAGCTGTTACTCTGAAGACTCCTGTAAGATTTCCACCAACGCTTCCACTAGAAATTTATCACAATACAGATTCAAAACCTAATTTCTTTGCTTCTTCCCTCCCTTCTCTTTTCTCAGTTCTACTCCCAGCAGATAAGTACTATCCTCCTGGGTCAAACCAAACAAATGAAATGTCAGCTAACATTTCTAGAAATGTCTTGAGGAACATTCTCTTTAACAAGCTTCTTTCAGGATGGCTTGATGAAAGCCCAAGTTATTGCAGGTTTGTAAAGGAAAAAATCATGTTAGCACAGAAGGTCAGCAATCCAAAACATGGACAGGATCTTCTATCTATACACTACAAAAGTATTTTCTTTTTAGTTACATAACTGTGAAGGTTTTAACCATTATTAAACAAAGAGATGATCCCACATAAATAGAATAAGGAAAGATCAATAACATACAAGTTCCTTTTCTTGTTCTTGATTTTGCCATAAACTTTGTACGATTTGTGTGAGTTGCTTAAAATAAGCTTTAAATTTCCTATCTTCACAAAGGCCTTGAGATGGCTAAAAGAGGTTTTGTTTGAAAACATCTGTATTTGTAGTTAAGAGATACTACAGGAGTATAAAGAATCACTTTACTGCTTCTGAATTAATAGAAATAAATGAGATTGGGAACAAAGCTATCCTACAGTTTCCAATGAGAGAGGACAATGATTTCTTACCTAAAATATGGACTCTTAATGAATTACAGTATACTCCACTGGCAGCTGTAACAGTTTTGGCCTAAAGAACAACTGCATTATCTACTTCAAAAGGTCTCTATTGACATAGCCACCTATTGTCACCAACTGAAACATAAAACTATCATCAAATAAATCCAACACTGCTGAACAGATCAAGTTGTTTTTTAAAAACTTTTAAATGAAACTGCACATAAGTATGGGAAGGCAAATGGCTGTCTGCCTAGCAAATAGCACACTTGCAGTACGAGGAAGGTTCTCCACAGCACAGGACAGATGCCAACATGTGCTGGCCAGCATTGTAGAATGTATTTACTTGGCTTTAAACACTCTAAGAGCCTGTTAGAGGAATGATTCCTCAGAACAGGAAATATGGCAGGCACTATACTCCTTATTCTAAGACTGAGTAAGCAGAAAATAGAAAAGGGTGCTGTTCTACAAAACAGGCTAAAATAAAGAAAAGTTGCAATGAAGGACCTGGGCAAATAAAAACTAAGCACAGTGTGCAGTGAGCATTTACAGGTGACCAATCTCCTATTTAAAAAATGGGGGGAAAGTGAGACTCCTCCGAATAGCACGCACAACAGCAGTACACCAAGCACAGAGGTGCCCAAAGTCAACACTAGAAGCTGTTGCCTAGAACAAAACACTGGGATCCATAAGCATAGGTGCAATCCCTGTATAAATCAGGAGGCTTCAACACAGTACAGCTACAATCATATTTACAATAGGAACATGACATCACAAGGGACTATTGAAAAACAGGCACAGAGGTTATAGATCTTCTGAGGTACTTCTCATACTTTGGAAGAACAGCAATCACCTAAATCCTGCTGATTTTTCTTAAAAAAAAAAAAAAAAAAAAAAAAAAGGAAAGTAGGCCTATGGACATTCTTTCCAAAAAAAAGTTGGAACCACTGTGCTCATTCCACTTGCAGTTTTACAGGTCTTACCCAACACATAACAGAACAAGGTTCTAGTCTTGCCTCAAGCTGATAAATCAAAGCTATAGTTGACACCTCTCAAAAGAAAAATATTATGTCCAGTTCAAGTACTGACTGTTTTGGTATTTCATGTAAAAGAGCTACCAGATAAGCATCAAGTAAGTAGACAAAATACAGAAACAGCTCTAGCAGTAAGGTCTAGATTTGAAAGCTTTCTACTCACAGCTGACTTCACAAATCACTAGACTATTAGAGGCTAGTTCATCCCATCCTTATGTGCAGTAACAATGAACCTCAAATATTAACCTAAAAATTCTTCATGGACAGTGGTGACCAAAAGAACAGCAACTTCAAATGTCCTAAAGTTAAGGCCTTGGAATGTTTAGAGAACAAAATTTTAGACAGAAAAGCCTGTAGCTAAATTTACTCATTTTAGAATCTTTTTTGGCTCTATATATTACTGAATAACTGAAAAGTGTTAACTGTCATTTTATAACATATTCAAAATAAATGTTGTACCTAGACTTCATATAATTTGAAGATTAGAGTTCCTCAAAGTTAGTGGAAGTTGTGACATTTGGCACACTCAAAGACAGACAGTGAAATTGCACTTATTTGCCTCCCTTGCTTTTCTCTCTTGAAAATACTCAAGGTCAATGGCAATGTTTGCATTTACTGTAAAGACAGATACCTGTAGACAGATGTTCCCTTTGGAGTTCTCAAAAAAATATAATAAAGAAAATAATAATGAACATTATTTGAATATAAATTGAAAGATGTCTTTCAGTTCTGTAAATTAATCACTTAAATCTCCATGGGAAGCTTGCAACGCTCTTCTCAGTTTAAATGCTTCCCAACAATTTACAACTTCATTTTGCAAACTTTTCCCCAAACCAAACGCCCCTGGATTTATACCACCTAGAAGGCTATTCATACAACAGCTGCACAAAGCATGTGAAAAAGAGGTTTAATATGTTGATGAGAAATAGCACAGGAAAAGCAGCAGCAGTTCTTGAAGAAAGACAAGGTAATATATTACAGTAAGTATGTGCAGGCAGATGAAGTGACACCTCAGTTCCAGCACCCAGTCACTTCTGAAAAGCAATGCAGAGTCCAGAGAGAGCTCTGAGCAGGTAGCCACCTTGAGCAAAGCAGTGGGACAGAGTATGGCACTGAGACCTAGGTGGGATCAGACCATCTCAACACTGTGTCTTCTAGAAGTACACCACACCATAGATATTTACTATGCTATTTTCCAGCACTCTAGGAGATGTTACCTCACCCTCAAAAGCCAACTACATGTTTTAATCTGCACCATGCCAATACTTATGCATGTGTTCATACTTACACAAGTATTTAAGTTTATTATAAAGAGACTGAAAAATAATAAGAAGAGATGTAAGCAGGTTTCAGTGAATATGATCTTCTGACTGGGTGTTGGCTTGGGCCCCTTCCTCCTGCTTTCCAGTAGGGTCACTAGTTGAGAGAGCAGAGCAGACAGATTCCTATCCTGGACAAAACCACAAGACAAAACAGCATCTGAAGAAAGGCTCCACTTGACTATGACTAGGAGCTAAACCTTACACTTATCTTGGCCAGAGCAGAACAATCTGCCTTCAACTTTAGACTTGATGCCATGCAAAGTGGACTTCACTACATGTACAGACAACCACTGAAATAAGCATTGTGAAAAAGTAAGTGGGTTCAGAAAATAAGGACCTCCTAGTCAAACAATGAATCATCAGCTTCGGCAAACGCCAGGAAAAAATCTGTATAACATTATCACAATCTTTGTTACACTGCCATATTTTTTAATGTTTTCAGTTTATAGTCCAAAACCACTAGCACATTTGTTATCATACACAAATAATAATTCATATTGTACACAAATATCCAAGTTGCATACTACTTTTAAACTGCAGTTCCAGGTGCCAGAAGATTATTTAATTTCTAGATGAAATCAAAGGTCCTCCTTCTTGTTCAGATGAAAGATACTTTAGCAATGCATCACTGCTTCCTACATTTCAGATCAACGTTGGCATATCAATTTTCTTCTTACATTTGCACATCTCTCTATGACCAGAGATGTTAATTAGCATTAGGTTTCTCTGACCTAAAGCCCATCATTTGCATCAAGGTGAGAAAAGTATTAGAGAGGGGGGCAGGCGGAATGACGCAAAAGCTTCTTAAAAGATAAACAAAAGTTATTAGTTTCTCACACGTTGTGCAGATCTGCTAAATTGATTCAAGGTGTGAAACTGTCATAGCTTAGAATCTGTTCAAAAACTCCATTATATGGAGACTTGGTAAAGAGGAAGTGTGAACCAACAATATGTTATAGCTTAATCTAGTTTTCATTTTCCTCCCTGAGCCAAGGCATAACAATGTAAGATGTTGGAGTAAATACTCACACTGCTAGCTTCAATCCATTTTACTCTAAAGTGCATAGGGCTTTTTGATCACCATAGGAAGGCAATGCTGCCAACAGATGATCTTTGCTCCTTACCAGCAAGCAGAAACAGAGCTGGTATATGTTGAATTTTCTTACCAGGCCCCAAAGAAAAGCTAATTCTAAAAGATGAGTTTTGCACTTAGCTACAGGAATTGGCAAAAACTAAATCAAACTCTTGGTGATGACTGAATGAGGAGAAGGCAGTGGGCACCTGCACACCCACCACTCTGCTGGGAAACATTTTCCCCCTCCTCTTCATGTCCCTCTCTCACCAGCAGTCAGTGTTCAACTTCCTGTACAATACAGTTGTCATATATATGTCTGAGTACAGAGAGAAAGTGATATAGCAAGAATCATGAAGATGGATGAATATTAGGATGTAGTCTTTGAAGTGGATTTTGTGTTCAGTGATGGCTTATTTGAATATAATGAGAATACACAAGCACACGTGTATATTTTGCAATAAAAAGAAGAATCTCAGCAGTATTTTCAGTACAGATTTTTTTTTGTGTTAAAATGCCTGTTTCCACATTGAAACAAGACAAAAATGCAAACATGTAAAAAGAAAAAAATAATCAGGAACTAATAGTTCTATTCAGCCTAACAAAACTGTACACAGGAAATAATTTTTGATGGAACATAAACTATTTTGAAATATTTATTTCAGATTTGTATCTTATTAAACAACACGGAGAAATCAAAACATCAAAAGATTTTGTTTCACTGCAATAAATGACATCTAAGCAACGTCAGGACTAGAAGAATTCCGCCCCCCCCTATTCTATTTCAATTAATTAGCTTTTCTAACAACAACAACAACAAAGCACGCACAAAAAGAATTTACTGTCCCAGCTATCAGTAGCTTACACACAATTGGCAGTTCTTTGATGGTATTCCTGGCCAGGGTGCTGGGACCTTCATGTACACCCACTAGTTGCCAGGTGTTTCAGACAGCTCTTCTAGAACTGCATTTTCCTGCTAGTTCCATCAACAAAAGACTGAAGTCTTTTACCTGCTTCGTCGCTGGTTGTATCTGTTTATTATTCACACTTTCTTTGCAGTAATTGTACTTAAGCTGGACTAACTTGCCTTCCCCAGGAGCAAGTTCTGCTAGAAGCTGCCCACCAGATAAGTTCCCATCTCATTCTAGAAGCCCTGTGTGACTGCACAGTGCTCCAAAAGTCTGCGTCTACAAACGGTACTAACAGAACACCACTGCACTGACCTCTGATGATTACTTTTAATTATATACAGGTTAGACCTTTTTCACCTTGTTTAAGAATGTAACACAGTAACCTTGACAAAATTGAAATCAACTGTTAATTAGTATTCTATTTAATGGAGATGAAAGCCAAAGCGTTGTGCCAAAGAGGCTAGTGCCCAAGGCCTGCTGCTGAAGAGGATCCTGCTCCTGGGGCAGTGCATTCCACTAGACACAGCTGCACCCAATGGAACAGTTAAGCATTTTAAGTTGAGCACTTTTTTGCGTTAGTAATTCACTTAATTATTTTCTCTAGAGAACAAGTGGTGTAATATCATGCTGATGCATGGGGAGTTATACACATAGATCTTGAGGCATCAGGATAGGATCAGATACCCAAGAGCCTCTCTTAAATCAATAAAAGCAGGAGGAAGTAGTGAGAAGGATGCAGCTTCCAGCTTATTTCACATCTCTGCGTGTACAGCAGGTACATGAATCATGCTGGAGAGCTAGCTGCCTTAACTTAATAAAAATGTAACTCAAATTTTTCACTTTCATAAAAAGCAGAGAGTTACCTATCGATGTTACATTCTCATTTAAAATATATCTGCTCACCCTCTTGCTTCATGATAATCATGTTCTAATGAATTTGAGCTATTTAGGTCACATTCTATTTCTACACGGTCACTACAATCTCAGAAACCAGGTGAGATTGAATCAGTAGAAAGAGTGAAATGGCATAAACAAGAAACTTCACTAATGATTCCCTGCAGATAAATAAATCAGTGTGTCACTGTTCCCCAACACACAACCTCACTAATTCAACTAAACCAGCCCAAATCTAAAATATTTTCTGCATTGCAGCCTATTTTTATAGCTCTGAATTTGATATGGGAAATATCACACCTGTAATCAACGAGTGCAGAGAGAAACTGAGATGGAAAAGAGCCATAAAATGAGCAAGAAAGACAAGGAGAAACACATAATGTTAGAGATGTGAAACTGGGGGACAGGACTTTCTGTTAGCTTATGTGTATACAGTTTCTTTTATACAATATTTTCATTTTATTATATTGGGAAATAGTATCTGTAGTTGTAGATTCTGGAGAAATAGAATGAGACTGACTCAAAATTGCAAAGAAAAAGGAGCTTACAGTTTGAAATGTACTTGATCCCTGCTGTATTTGATACTACAGGCTGGGTGGCAGCCAGGGAGCTCCATCTTCAGATCTCAAACTCCTTGGCAGCTGTGGTAAAATCTAGATCACACTGTGAGTCAGATCAGCGTCAACATCAAACAGAATTCAAGCTACAATGCTGCCCTAATTCACATGCTGCTACCCACCTTCACGGTGGACTGTGCAGATAGACAGCTGAGACTAACTCAGAAGCAGAAACAGATTTCCAGCTCTGGTTGGAATTTCAACAGATTGGACACTGGAGAAAAGTTCTCATTAAGCTGCTATGGTAGTTGTCTGTTACAGAGGGATTCCTGCTATGCAAGTGGAATTCCTGCCTAGCTACTTTGTCTGCCTTTTCAACTGCTTGCTGCTGCTGCTGCTGGAGAGATGTGATTTTGGCCCACACTGTCTAGAAACTAAGAGCTAACAAAATGTTCCCCATTTTTACATTAACCCATTAACTTTACTCAAACAGCACAAACCCTTGGCTGCACTTAACAAGCTGAGCATTTGGGGAAAAATATCTAGCTGCTAGCTGGTGAATCACCGTAACAAAATGTTCATTTCTCTAAAAGTGACCCGTCGGTGTAAACAATGTGTGCTTTTAAATTCTCAATTACAGAACCTATTTGACTTGGTCATTTTGATGTCATTTCTGCCACGATGCTAAACAGTTGCCATAGTTCTCTTGAAATATTGGAAAGATTGCCACACTGAAAAAGAATCAAAAGAAATTAAGTATCTTCTTTCCCTCCTTGCCTGTGGTCATCCCAGTAATTAGTTTAATTGTTGCTACTAATGAAGGTTTTCAAGATCTCCCTGTCCTTTTGCTACAATGCTGCCTATCAGTCACCTTTTTGTTTTTTTGTGAGTACAGATTTTGGTCCTTGACTGTCAAGGATGCTTCTATTCTTTTTAAAAGCATTATTCTGTTACAAGTACATAGCCAACCATAATAAGCCCAGATTTCAGCTCTCCCCTTAGCAGTCCTTGTCATATTGTCATTGTTGTACTGTTACAGCTCTCATCTTCCTTTTATAACTTGCAAAATCTTTTTTTGCCTAAAGAGCCACCCATGGGATACCAACAGACCTAAACTGGTCACACTCCTCATCGCTCTCACACTAGAGTAGTTCTGCTGCTGGAAAGCTACTGGCTTATCTAGTAAAGTTTAGGGAGAACAGGCTGTAGATACGCTCCCTGTGCATCTCCCCTGCCATGCTGAACAAGTACCACTTGTATTGATATTTTCAGCAGCAGCATTAGTTCTACACACCATCTCATCCCTTAGAAATATCCAGAAAAATCAACAAAACAGGTTAATGCTGAAGTGTTGCTTGAGGTATTAGCCATCAAGTTGTGAAATAAAATGAACTAGAGGTATAGGACTTCTTGAAAGAAAGACCTATCCCCTGTTCCTCACAGTGTGCATTTTTTAAGGACTCAGAAATTGTAGGAGATAGATGAACCATCTGCTCTGTCAGCTGGGGGGGGAAGGGGACCTGATATACTGATCTGGAATGAGCTGCCAGTGAAACATGACATCTTCACTGGGTATGCCAAAAAAGGGGATAATCATAGCTGTCTTTTTTTAATTCATTACTATGTATAACACTTTGTTTCATCCTTGTGTCTTGGTCTGTAAATGCTACTCACAGAACACCCAAAAGCAGAAACAGGTTATTCTGACGACTTGTCACACTGAATACAAAGCACAGAACTCCTGTCAGATTCCTGGAGTCCTAGAAATTTCAGATCCAAACTGGTACCTGAATTTTGCAGCTTAGGCCCTTCTCTCTGCTGTAAAGAGGGGGTTTGGGTCTTTTTTCATTGTTTTCTTTTTATTTAGTTGCTAAGCAGTATTACAATAGCAACAATGTGGGCAGAGAGAGAAAACTTTATATAAGGCTTTAGCTGCAAAGTATGTACGCTCCTGGATACTAACGAAAAACAGCTTTACTAAGAAATCCCATCTCCATACAGAGCACAGCCGACTGATGAAGAGCAGGCAATAAAAATGTGGCATGTACAACAGCTATCTCAAATGATATTTCACAAATCATGTCAGTGTAAGAGTTTCTCAGAAACCATTTTCTCTCTTAAAAATTCACATTACTTGAAATTTAACACAAAGCAAGAGAATAAAAATGAAAGCTGGCCTTCACTGAAATAAACCAAAACCTCCCACTGATTCTAGTTCAACAAAAATTTTGTCCTAAATCTAAGAGAGGCAGAAATGTCATAGACAAGGTTGGTCAGAAGATAACCTACTACATGCTTCCTTTCCTAGTTTGGACAAGCAGCATTGGACAGGCTTTCTGTGTGAAAAGGAGCTTCAAAATTTAATGCATCATCCATTTAGAAACCCATGACATTAATGAGACCCTTGATGTTCGACTGACTGAATTCTAGGGTGGAGTGGCAGTCATAAGCAGCACAGAAGCAACTCTACTCATCTCCTGCACCCAGATGCAAGGTTCTCTGGTTCCAGGAGAGAGCTAGCTCTAAAAGATCCCCAGGAATCCCTGAAATTATAGTTATGTGAAAAGGGCAAAAGAAATAGTAAAATGCTTCTTCCTCCTAAGCCATACAATGCACACCTGCAACACCTATATTGTAGCATAATACAAACAATTCTTATCTAATAAGTTACCTAAAACTCTAATAATTCACAGGCTTAATATTATGGAAGAATTATGCCTTAGAACCCCACTGAAAGTCAGTGACCCACTGCTCAGTTAACAGAAGCCAAGTGCTCTCTTCTCCTTGTGTCAGGCCAGGATGACAAGCTTCTTAGTCCACTCCTAGATCCCAGTGCCCTGATCATCTACCAAACCCATTACTTCATATGCAAGATCTCTTTGCTATTAGCCTGGCTTCCAAATTAAATTTGAGCTCCACCCTGGGAAAAACTCACTGCAAGGACCCACCTTAAAGGCCAAACTTGTACAACCACATTGGATTTAGCTGCCTCCACTCAGCATGCTGCTGTGATGCTGTGGAGGTCAATCTGCCCCAAGACTCTCCCAGCCCTCGTGCCAAGCCCCAGGGCAGGCACCACTACTGCAGCATCATCCCATGCAAATGCTACTCAAGCTGGGCAAGCTACAACACAGCCCTCAAATTAGTTCAGACACTTTGAACAGAAAAAAAAAAAACACAAAACAAAATAATGGTTGAGAGTTTAGAGCCCTATGGGTGGAGCCCAGAGGTGACCCAAACCAAGTGTTGGCCAGCAAGGATGCAGTCACTATGCCCTAGAGCAAACCCACCAAGAACCAGGTGGATTTGAGCCATCCCACACCACTTTGCCTTGAGGCTTGGAATCACTCCTTGTGATTCAGACCACCGCTATTATTTTCAAGTGAAAAATTTGAGCAGAATTGATGAACATCAGGCCAAACTCTTTCAGCAAATCCATAGGAATTGTACTGACTTCTATGAAGACAAGTAATCAGGGGCTTAAAAACCACCCATAAGCACTCTAACTTTCCTGAACATGCTATTTTCCCCATCTTGATGTGACTGGAAGTGAGGTAGTTTGACTCTGGAGCTACCACCTTTCAGGCAACCATGAGAACTTCATCTTCTCCATGAAAAAAATCTCCAGGACGGCCTTTGCCAGTCTAATCTAATCACCACCTTCCCATCTTTGCAGAACAGCCCACTGCCTCAAACCATCTCCCTTCTCAGGCAGTTTGCAAGCCAGATGCAAGACCTCACATGGAGACAGTAGCTGTCAGCATCTGCTTTGGAGTCTGCACACACGCTTGTGACAGGCACGATTATGGATATCCATCGTGGGCTGCACAGATTGCTCCCAAGAGTTGCCACTGCCCATACATTTTCTAGGAAGCATTCTAGTATTGCCAATAGCCAGTGGGTGTCTAGAAACAAGGAGTGGGCAGGGACAGCAGTGTTATATTCCACTTCAGCAGCTTCCTGGAATGGCAACTGAACATAAAAGGAGAAGGCAGGCTCCTAAGGAGTCCATACAAAGACACTTCAGTATAGTTCCAGACAAAAATATCCATGTACAGTTTTGAAATCATCATATTAAAAATAAAAATAGGTTACTTTTCTGGTATCAGTACAGCTTCTAAAAAAACACAACTAAATTATAAATTAGAGGAAGACTCCAATGGTATTTTCTTTGAATCGTTTATTATTAATATAATCTTCCTTGCACATTTCTCTAGCAATTCCCCATTGCACACAATGCTGTGTAACAGAGGGGGGCTAACGAGCTACAAGTTTCTTTTCAATATGGAAATGCAGATGTAGGATTTTTGTAATTTTTAAGGTACATTTGAATTACCAGTAGTATATACTCATTCTGTCTTTTCCTAGCTATGACAAGGAAGAGGTAAGGATGGCATCAAAAGTTATGTTTGAGTTCTTTGAAAATACTGATAGAAATGCTACTCTACAACTGGTGCATGTTAAGCTCACAGCCCAGTTGTCACATGCCAGATGAGGTCTTTATGTTCTACCCCACCACAGAGATTGGCAATTCTTGCCCTGGTTATAACATGCAGCCTCCTGATGGTGCTGAGCTCGGGAGTATGCAGATGCTCTGCTCAGCCACAGTACACTACACTCGGCCTCAGGCAAAACCTGAGTCCCTGTGGAGCAGAGTACACCTGTTGTTACTTAATCTCCCCTGGACAAATTACAAAAGGGAGAATAACAAATACATAGTTATTTAAAATACTCTGGTTTTTGCATGAGTCACCCCATAAAAGCCTGGAACCTAAATGGATTAGAAGTTTATAACAAGAGTTTCACCAGGATGTTTGCTTGCTACTAGTGCTGACTTCCAAAGTAAAGTTACAGATCTCAAGGCATATTTAGATTTCAATAATATGAACATCCTAACAGCACTTACACTCTCGAGAAAAAGTTCCAAGGCTGTGTATGAGCAATATAAATGCTGTTCCATTTGCTTACCACTAATATCTATCTTGTTACATTATAAAGCACTTGAGAAAGCCTGGAGCACAAAGATTATGCCAGTTTGTTTTGTTCCACCACGCATAGCTTGCTTGCCATCTAGTGGACACAGCATATGAATTCAAGTAAGCATATCTACTTTGAGCAAGATATGAGCATTCCCAAATGTGTGGGTATAACAGTTTTGAATTAAATATTTAAGTTAGCAGGAGAAAAATATAAGCGTTGCTAGCAGTACTACCTATTGGATTCCCCTGAATGCTAAATTTTGTCTAAATTCCAGGCAATCTCACAAAAAAAAAAAAAATTAAAAAATATATTTGTCTATACTACACATTCTTTGCAATCTCAGAAAAAAAACCACAATGAAGACATAAGAATATAATTCATTTTATAATCTTGCCAAAATAATTTGCAATCTGAGATCACTGAGACACAAAATACAAACATGCAAAGCGTCCATCTTCAAGACAAACCCATCATCCCATTTTCAGTCTGGAGAAAGAAGAGTTCATAAACAGCATTTTGCACTTCCCTGGTTCCACTCCAATCCCCATTCCTCAAAGTACAGTGAATTCCATGCTTAAATTAAGCATGTGATTAAGTGTTTCCGTTGACCAGAGAGCACAGTATCTTACTGAAGTGACCTGTGGGTCTGAATTACAGCTCATTTGGTCTGACACCAGCTCAGGACAATGAACAACGGGGAACAAAGTGATTTTGTGCTTGCCTTCATCAGTTTCAAATGGAGTAAATCCATTTAACTAAGCAGAGCTGAATCAGACCGAAAGGTTCAGTAAGCCTTTAAAAGTTTGATACACTTCTTTCAAATGACACTTTGTGTGGGTTTTATCATGCTTTATATTGTCAGCTTAAAGGGGATTAAAACACTTGAAAAATTCCTTTTTAAGTGTTAACAGAGGACAAAAAATATCTGTCGATCAGAGAAACCAAGTCACTTCAATTTCCTGTTTAGACGATGTTACTCTGACTCTGAATGTTGTTTGATATCACTAAATAATACACTGTACATATTTATTTTTTTCTTAATCGAGTTAAATGCCTGCTAATGACCACAGGGAATGAAACAGGCCACAGATGGCTACATCATGCATATGCGACTGCTGCTTAGCCACAATTTACATAATTAGTTACAGTCATATTAAGCTATTTAAAACACATGTTAAAGATCTAATAATGAGCTGACATTAATGGGTCATTACAGCACACTTAAACAGTTTCCAAAGAATATCTGAATAGGCCACTGACATGTAAATAGGACACTTACAGAAAAAAAATCATACATCAAAATGTACCAATTTTAAAGAAACACAGATATTTACTCAAAGGAATACTCCTGAATTTACTTTTCCAAAAGACAGATCAACAATACCATTTTCTCATTACAATTTCAATTCTATAAAGTTGACAATGCACAGGGAAATGTTTATTGTTGCTACTCATCTTCAAAGCTTAAATGCTACAAAGGACGACTGGCCTTCTGTAAGGAATAAATGTAAGTACTTATGCAGAGTTAGTCCCATGATAGCCCTTTTGCTAGCAAACCTCTGCTGTTCTGACTTTGGCTGACACTGAATCATCTGCCAGATTTGGACCCAAAGCATCCACTGCACCAAAACACACATGGGAATTGCCACGTGGACCCAGACAGCCTCAGCTCCTGGCCCATGCCAGGGCCTGGCTGCTCCTGCTAGCTATCTACCTGTGACAGGCCAGGAGCACCTTAACCATTGCAAGGATCAGATCAGAGGATACTGAACTACAAGTCATCTCTTTTAAACTGACATCATCTAGGGGGCCTGTTCAAGATTAGGCATAATTACAGGCCTACAGATATCTCTGTTTGACAGGACAGTGTCATGTGAGGCCGAGGGACAGGCAGGATGTCTGTTAAGCACAGGCACCTCAGTTGGATGGGTACCATACCTCAGGGGATATCTCCACATAAATGACAACAAATATTGTCTCCTATAATACTGTAGAGCGTTTTCTTTACTTGCTGAGTTACAGGTTTTTTCAAACAGAACTGTTTCAGATCTGTTCCTCAACTTTTTCTTCCTGGAGACTTTCGAAATTCAACTGGATGAGGCCCTGAGCAACCTACTACTGAAATGAGCCTACTCTGATGGGAGACGGGACCAAGTAAGCTCCTAACTTGACAGGCTCCTTCTAACCCGAATTATTCTTGAGATGCAGTGATTGCTTGAGATGCAGCACAAAGACAGAGTCAACAGACATAACTGTACCACAGGATGGGTTCATTGCCAAAATAAGAATATTTATTTCTTCATCTCTTTGGGGCAATGAAACAGTATAAAATTAAGTTAAACTTACGCACCAAAAAAAGTAATCATATTAATTTTAGTTTGGATCAGTTCCAAGAGCACATACAATTAGTGATCACAGTCAGATTCGTGCTCTAAACTCCTCCCTGGAGCAAAGCTAGCAACTCCTCTTTAGAGTCTCTAAGGAAGGGGGTATGGAGGCAAGAGAGCATAAAGGTGTATTCATTAAGGTTTCAGTTTTGCAGCCTGTTCAGAGTTCTGTCCTGATCAGACAAGACACTTTGGTACGTTACTACAGGGTTACCACACACACACTTAAATGTAAGAGCATCCTTAAGTAATTTGCAAAAAATGAGCTCTCCTTCAGCCACTCTAAACGCATGTTGTTTACACATACCAGGATTAATTCCAGCTAAGGCTGTTACTTAACACTAATCTTAACACAATGTAAGTTCAAAAAACCTCTCTTAAGAGAACAAAATGTTTGCATTCATATTACAAGCTGAGGCAGACTCTTTTTCTGATTTGAAAATTTATGATTTATAGGAAAGGTCTGGAGACTGGGAAATGAAGAATTGGGTTTGCCTGTCAAGTTTCAAGTTTTTCAGTGACACAGTGAAACACAACACTAGTTTAGCTGCAAAGAGAGCAATACTACCAATCATTGTGATTGGTACACAAAATATTTCTAATACCACAACAGAAAGAAAATACAGAAAATGTTTCCTAATGCTGTATACACTTTTAAGATTATCAAGATTTGAGAAAAACAATACAAAACCATGGCAATAAAAGAAAACATGAATAGAGATATAAAAAACATTTTCTACACTGTTATTTTTACACTAGCATTTCATTTCAGCATTAAAAAATGTTTTTTTTTTTTTCCCCTCAACAAACACACAACCTAACCTAAAAATGGTTCTGTAAATTATTACTACTTCTGCTCACTTCAGAAGTTTGAAGAAAGAATTGCTAGTTTTAAAAAGAGGTCAGTTCTGCTATTTTCCATCTCTTAACACTTTTTCCTGTGTCAGTTGTCTCAACTATGTATGGTCATTTTTATTTTAATCTGTACATAGATGAATTAATACAAGCAATCATTACCCCAAATTAAGGATTCTTTCTTGCTAGCTTCACTTCACACTTAGGTATTCATTAAAAACTTCTTGTTTTCTTTTTTCTTCACTATTTGACAATTGTATTATTAATTTCAATCTTTCCTTCTCTTTTTTCATAGTCTACAGTACTAAAAAACTATAGAAGATTCTGCAAAAACTCTAAAAATTGTATATATGTGAAGGCTACAGAAGCTAATAGCAAAGGTCAAGAAGAACACAACAGAAGATGTTGTTCAAAACATCTTCAAAATATTTAGATCTGCTTAAAAAATAAGAACACCTTTAGAAATGTCTGTTTTGAAATGTTGAGCATCCCCACAACACGTAAAGCACGGTAATATTTTTGAACAATTCTGCCTACATTAATTATCCATATAGTTTCTTTCTGATATGCATATTTCATTAATACTTACATTTCCATTTACTATGACTGAACTTAGCATGCCAGCTGGAAACAAACACCATGAATCCTGGGTGAGCTCCCAGAGCTCAGAGGAAATAAGACATAGGCTTTGCCCTTAGCAGGAATAATACGCTCCCTGCTACAGTGTATTCACAGCTCCTTTAGCAGGGGTCAGGAAAGGAAAAGTCCTTTTCTACGTCTCACTTTGGGTACCCACTCCTCAAATTTGAATGCCAGCCTGTTAGGGAGGAACTTCCTTTTCAAGCACTAGCATGGCACCAGAAAAGCAGCAGGACCCAGGCACAGTCCCTTCAGATAGACCTGGGATTCTTCATCCCACGCTCAGACAATCAGCCATATCACATTCAAGAGGGCTCTTTCTGTGAGCAAACACTGCTTAGTGAGAACCTAAATTGTAGACCTGAGCCCGAACTAGTTCACTATACCTATAGGATAACTTTATAAATTGGATTACTACAGAAAGGCAGTTAATACCATGAATACTGTAAGTCTGCAAAGACTACCCGGCAATATGAAGTCATAAAAACTCACTCTCTGCCCAGCATTTTAGCTGTGTTCAAGATAACATTCTAAGTGCCCACTTTTTTTCCCAGAAAGTAAATTGTGCTTCTAAAGGTATAAACACCTCCACGTGCTTGAATTTTTACAGCTCCCGAAACCTGATAACAACCTCCTCCCACATCAGAGTCCAACATGTAGGGTTGTGTTCCAAGTCCAGTTTTTGTTGCATGCCTGCCATGATTCTATTGCTGCAATAAACTGGGACAAACAGAGGGAGAGACGTCCATGAAGGGAAGGATGGCCAATGTGTGAGGATGTTGATTACGTCTCGTGCAGTCAATACCTAGTGCTGTGACCGAGTTTTACATATCTAAGATTATCAAATTCCCACAAAGCCCTTCAAGATAGTGCTGGTATTACGTTATCAGAAAGATATTCCAACTAGCACACTTTAAATTAATCTCACAATCTGTGGACAATTTATGATCCACAAAAATGTATAGCTCACCTCATCCCTCCTCACCCCACGTGCACACGAAGGCCTCATGAGCTATTTCACCTATCAAAGATGACTGGGGGAACTGTTTTATTGGTGTATATTTAAAGGATATAGAAAATTTAAGTACGTAAGAAGACGCAGAGGTGCTGGACTGGAATGGGGTTCAGAGACATTTCTGTCTGTGCCCGAAAGACCCTGAGGGGACCCCAACGCCTCTCCCTCCTGCGGGGCTGCTGTGAGAGGAGTGAGGCGACCATCCCCAGCCTCGCCAGCACCGCTACGACTGCACTAATTAATTCTGACAAGACTAATTAATTATTTCTTACAGAACCCTCACTTAATTGCTGGGAGGAACAGTTTACCTCCGTCTTCGCCGTGCACACATAGCAGGCCCTCCTAAAAAGGCCTCCCTCCTTCACACGGCCCG
>NW_008585760.1:6960-15048 GCF_000691845.1 Merops nubicus | reverse complement strand
CGGCCCGGCTGCCTGCTGTACGTGCTTCTGAGCCGTGTACGGAGCTGGTCCGAGCCGTTCGAGGAGAAGCAGGGTGAGGCTGCGCTGCCTGCACAAACAAGAGCTGGCGGAGTTGCCTGCTTCTTTAGCATAGAGCTAACAAATGAAAAAATAATTCCTTTCCTTTGGAACAGTCTCTCAGTTTTAACAATTGATGAGGGAAATGGACCTGGAGTATAAGGGCAGCCACAGTTTCCACCTTGAAAACACTCATACTGTCTGATACAAGCCACTAAACCCTAATACATAGGATGGATTCGTATCCCAAATTATGTCCCAGAGAACTAAAAATTTAGCTAAAGATTTATTTTTAAAAAAAATTTCCAGAGATAAAATGTATTTTTATTACTTTGAGTACAATGGACGAGAAATAAATTAATATGCAGTAACTACAGGTCATTTGATCTGAACCCGTCAGGGAGGTAGTGCCACAGGGAAGAGCTAATAACTATACTCTGTTGTTTTGGTTATAATTTAATCATAACTCCAAATGACAAGAATTTGAATATATTTCCATATGTCTTACTTAAACTTTGGAGTGTGAAGGGTGAAATTTGGTATCTGGAAAATTATATTGTGTATAATCCGAGAGACAGGTACAGTTAGAATTCCAAGTATAGCCAAGAGCAATTTCAAGCTTAAGGTTGAACTGAAAAAAGCAAATGCCAATTCAACCAGTTGCACACCAAACTCAAATAGGGCCTTCTATGGGAGCACAAGAGTAGAGGGCGACTTCTAATGTGGACCTGGGCAGAGGGATGAGGAGAAATAGGCTTTAACATCTACAAGACACTTCAGCTGACTTGGGAGCCAGAGCAGTCCTGCTCAGGCTTGTAGTATAGAGGAAATCATGATGCCCCTTACACGTGGGTGCTTATTTGATGTCAGTTAACAATGCCTCACAACTTGAACTGTGTCTGGTTAATATGTGTAGAGAATGCAGATTTATACAGTAAGGGACTGCAAAATGAGCGTGTGTGCTTCAGGCCTTAATCTCTCCACTACTCTCTGTGATTTTTTTTGGCCATATACCTCCTGCAGTAATCACAGTGAGAAAGCTCCTCTGCTCTGATCAGTGTTCTTCCAACGACAGAGAAGGAGAAGGAGGTAAAAACCAGAATTTAGCTTCTCTCCTTTGCTTCCTGTGTCCCCATGACCAAGTCAAGCAACCTCAACCTTTAAGGATGCAATTTGTTAGCCTCTATCCAGAACACCTCATCTGACTGAAGCAGAATGAGCAGCTATAGACTGCATTACTGAGATGTGCCAGCCCTCTGACGGGTCAGAGGAAGCCCCGATGGCCTGAAGAGGGTGATACACAGGTAGAAACACCTCTTAGAAACACCTCTCCTTAGCAAACTACAGCTTCTTTGCAGCCCCCAGCAGACAGCAAGTTTTTGTTCTTGCTTTCTGAATTGCTTCTTCAGTCTCTGGCTCACTGCTGCATGACAGCACACTGCCAGATGCCCGGAATTTCTGCCATAACCAGTTCTTTTTGAGATTGCCATTATTTTCCGAATTGTGGTTTCTGTACCTTATGCCCAGAGCTCTGCGCAGTACCTGTAGAAAACTATGACATGCTAAGTTCTAAATTTGGCCAAGTGATGTTTACTCCCAAGTGACATCAGCATAGATCAGGCATAGTCAGGGTTTACCTGAGTCCATCCTTATGGATGAATTATCTGAATGCTTTTACCTAGATGAGGAATATGCAAAACTCCTTTAAAATATAAGAAGTTCCCAGTCATTCAGAAGCACTTGATTCCCTGAAAATAGAAAAGCAGAACAAGGAGTACACTGGAAATGAATACGCTTAGACCTGTATATAAAAAGGACAGACCTCTAATGCTTAGGGACAAGGTTTAATGGTGACTTGGCAGTGTTAGGTTAATGATTTGCTCGATTATCTTGAAGGTCCATTCCAATTTTAACAGTTTCTATTCTATTCTATTCTATTCTATTCTATTCTATTCTATTCTATTCTATTCTATCGTATCCTATTCTATTCTAAAATATATTCACCACAACTATCTCAAACATTTGTAATGTGCTGAAGGTATCTGTGGCCAGAGAGATGAAAAATGTCAAGAGATTCTTGACACTTCTGCCAGAGATGAGTGATGGAAGAAATGAGGAAACCCAGTATGTTGGAGGGAGTTCATTTATTTCCAGTCTTGGAATAAACTGGAAATTTAAAAAGGTTAGCATGCTTATGAGTAGCTGGCTGTTGGCAAGCTGTCTAGAGCTGATGTATCAAAAGTACCCTAGGATCAAATCTCATAAACAAATGCTACCTTATTAAAGCAGCTCAGCAGACCTGTATTTGGTTTATGTGACAAGGTTTTGGTAGCAGGAGGCATATCATATTCATATCTATAGAGCAAGAATGTGGGTAGTATTTCCTTGGCTCTTCTTCAGTGTCTTTGACACTGATTAAATCCTGCCTGTGGTAGGCAAACAGACCCAACTGAGCAAAGAACTACCACAGTCCCTCTGACACCACTAAAATTTTTCCAGGTGGCCATCCTAGCTAACATTACATCTGGCATGAGAACGAATCTGTCATATAAGCTAAGATCAGGCATATCATTGCTTAAAGACAGATGGGATCCATCCCCCTGCAGCCTGTGAAAGTCCATTTTCAACAATAATTGGATGAGATGAGATCACTTAGCTGATGGTGCATCAGATTAGATGAACAGTGACCTAATAGCCAACTCCTGTGCCACCCCTACTGCCAGCTCAGCAGATGCAGATGGTGCAGGACCACTCTAAGGAAAGGGGGCACATCTGGAGCCCAGGGGTCTAGCTGCAGGGCAGTGGGGCAACACACTGTCAGGCTGATTATCTGCTCACTCCCCCTACATCCAGGCAGGGAGCCAGATGCAGCTGACTCAGGGATCCACAGGCAGCTCTGGATGGCTTAGGTGAGGTTTGTAATCTAAATCTCACTGCATTTGTTTTGCCCACACAGCAAGGCAGCAATAAATAACCCTAGTAAAAATGATGAGCCATGAATCCATCCTGTTTCTGTGTCCTGTCTCACAAGATGAGGGAAGAGAAAGGACGTGATTGGAGGTCATGGTCACAGGCATGCAAACAGCTATACGAGGGCACAGAGAACAAACCCACTCACCAGTGTGCACTGGGGCTGACCCAGTGGTGGTGGGGGTCATCTGGTAACAACAGTGCTCCCAGAGTGTACTGAACTAGTCAAGGATCAAACACACCTCCAATGTTCCATCTAATTCATGTTCATTTAAAGAATGTTTCAGTGTGATTTTGGCTATGAATGCAATAAGCTAAACTTTGAGGAAGGATGCCATAAAATCACTGTTTTAAAGGATTTTGTTAGTCAAGTTTTTAAAACAGCACCCAGAAGAGATATTAAATATATAATTAAACACAGATTATTCAAAAGAAGTTTGGCCAGTGATCAATAAAGACTATCAGTTAAAGCCAAACAAAGGCCGATTTATGTAATTGTTAGCATGGTTTGTGCAATGCACCAAATAAATGAATAGAAGTCAGCAAACAGCTGCCTTTTGAATCCATGCCCTAGATAGAAGACAGACACTGGGGATTTTGTGATTTGATCATGCAGAAGAGTAGTCAGCTTTTGGCAATTGGATGATATGTTGTTGATTATGTGCACAATTTGTTGAATGGTTGAGGTGTCCAGGGAGAGGAGCACCTCCAAGTCATTTACAATACATATTGAACTGATATTAGAAAAAAATACACAGAAGAAGCAAGACCAGCAAAAGTGCACAAACGTATCCTTATGAGGAACCTGGATTTTATGTTTCAGAGCAGGTTAGAAGTGCTTGTGCCCTATCAAAAGAGAGTCTAGAGAGATATTTTAAAATATTTGGGACACAAATTTCTTTCAATGGAGCCACCTCTAGCATACAAAGTGGCTGCACGCGTATTTAGTATGTAACTTCACCCTTACACTCAGGCAGAGTACACCATCGCATACAGTCAGATGTGCAGTGGTACCCCTCCCCTTCCCAAGGCACTCCTGGTTGTCCTGGAGAATCCATCTCTCCACACCTGAGTACCTCTGAAGATTTAAATGCACTTCGGGGCTACTATAAACTACAGCAGCTGACAAAGGCAACCAGGAAGGCTGCTGCAATGGAGGTCCCTACAGCCATCTTCCCCTTTGCAAGGGGATGGTGTGTGAGGGTGGGGAGTGGGAAAGGGGCAGGTTAATGTGTGAGCGGCAGCACCACCGTCACAGCAGCCCTCTAGCAGGAGTGAGGTGGTGCAAGGCTTCACAAAAGCAAAGTTAGAAACCTGGGTGGAAAAAGGCAAGAAAGTTCTTGAGCGCTGAATGAAAGACACCAGGATTTGGAGCCTCTCCAAAGAGTTTGTCTTGGTTGGTGTAAGGAATTAGGACATCGCACATTTTCTTTTTGCATTTTTTGTTGATTGCAATAGCCAAGGTACACAGTAATAGGCTGACAGGTGAGATCAGTAAAGCAGATACAAAAATAGGTGCACATTGAATCATATCTTATCATGCAGTGGAATCTGATAAGAGAGTCAGAGAAATCTTTGTATCCAATGACGTCAGTTACAAACGGTTTGAGCAAAGACCCTTAACAAGACCTATTTCAGAAAGGGAGAAGGGGCCGGGGTGCTCTATGACATTTCTCTGCCTATCAAAATATAATTCAGATTGTATTTCAAGGCCAGGACCATACAATGTACAAATCCAAAGAATTTCATGCAGAAGGACAATTAGTCAACGTTCTGCTGTCCTTTGTAATCCCACATGGAAACCCTCATAATTTTTGGAAAACAGACACAGTGTCTCCACTAGAGCTGTTGCTTATAAAGAATTATACTCCTACCGCGCCACATGTGTAATACTGACGAGACACATTTTCTTTAATCTGACATTAGCTTCTCATTCTGACTTTCCTCCTTTCCACATTTAAGTGGAATATTCCTCCCAATAACAAACCAGTACAAAATCTCTCAGCAGTTGGGGGAAAAAAAAAACCCAACAACCAAAATAAAAGACAAAAACCAGCTAAAACAATAAAAGAAGATGATTAGAAAATCTGGATGTATGGAAGAGTAAACTTTCCTTCAATCTGACCATTAATCTTGCAATGGAAGTATGGCACAGACAGTACAAGGATAGCCATATGAAGAATGCAAATTCTAGTTCAGGAAAGCGTTTCACATTTTGAAGTTTGACTTTATTTTAAGCTGGACAAAAGCCTAAAAATTCAGATTTCTTCCTTGTAAATTTCCAGAGCATTTTCCAGGCTGTTTGGTTTCAATACAATATACTTTTTAAAAAGCTGCTCCAAAAGACAATGAAAACATTACATTTTTTCCATTTTTAAACAGTTCCTGTGTACTCTGTTCCCTTTATAAACCACTTTGTTGCAATTGCACATTTCAGAGCAATGTTATTCCGTGAAGCCCCTCCAGTGAGCCATAAGTAGATCTTCTACCTCTCTTCTCATTGCTCTAGATTACCCAAAACTGTAGCTCTCAGCAAGTAGAGAGGGAAAAAATAATTATATCTATGTATTAATTCTTCTGGTGATTTTAATCTGTGTTTAAGAAGTATAATTTCTGAGAATATCTCAGTATGGTATTTTGAATATTCAGGATGGCTGAAACATAAACACATAATTTGTGTTTCTGCCACACAAAGAAGCTGCTGCCCTGGCAATCTCACAGGCAGGAAAATGAGAATCAGAGCTGCCACTGACCGCTCCCAGTTGGACTGCAGAACGTCCGTTTTCCAGCCAGAAACGGAGGAGCAAATCCCTGCCACGGCTGCAGGAGCCCTGCATGGTGCAGAGGATTTTGGACCCTCTCCACACCACAGCAGACAGCAGCTCCGTAGATACTGAGAAGCCGTACTGAGCAATGTGCAACTGGTAGGAATTATTTATGGCCAATTTAGCAAATTAGAGTAATGATTCACATGAATCCGCTCACAGTGGTTGGTGAAGCAGGAGGGCCAGGATGGGGCTTTCCCCACCAGAGTGGGGAGCCCAGGCCATCAGCCAGCTGTGCGGGATGGTGCCTCGTGAGAGGCTGTGCTGACCTTGGAGGGCTCGAAGGGGTAAGCAGAGTTATCTGAGCACCCAGGTTTGGCAGGCCTAGCACCCATGATAACGATAATTTTAGCTATTACAGTATTGACAGCTTTCCAATTGCCAATGTTGTTGGATTCCCAGGTGTTTTGTCATGAACACCTTCGATTTTTGTCTCATGTTGACAGAAAAATAGGAGATAGATTAATCCCTTAAAGTATTTCAGAATAATAAAATACATGTCTGTCAAACAAAAACAGGACTATATAACTCCTATTTAAAGTGTGCCTTGCCTTTAGACAGGGAATGCTCTAAACGGCTGGAGGACACGGGGTCCAGTATCACGTCCCAGAGCCGTGTCCCAGCGCCTGGGCAGGAGCAGGGACAAGTGCCTGCTCCAGCAGCATGGCACGCAGGGGCGAGAGTGGCCGACTGCTGCATGCAAACCTTTTGTTCCTGACACGTTTCCCCGTATTATGAAGGTAAGCATGTAATCTACTTAGAAATTTCAGTGATCTCACACAGGATTTTAAGTGGGCTGGGCTGTAGGAAGATTATAACCCAACAAAGTGTTTACTTTAGCCCATCTGATGGATTGCACATCCCTGTGAGGTAATCCGGTTTGAGTAAAATCCAGCTGGCTGAAATCTCTGCTCCCCTAATGAATTCAGTTAAGGTGTAAAATGAGTAAGGTGAGGTGGTCTAATGCAAAAAAATCAAACCAAACCAAAAAAGAGTTTCAACACCAGTAGTAACAGAATAAACTAAGTAACACTGGCCCAGTAATAGGTTTTATAATGTTTGTAGAAATCATTAAAAAAGCATTTGTTTTCATCACTTGCTTTTACAAAGTTGCCCAAGTGGTTGATAAATATTCTTCCCTGGGACCTGGGCTTTGGCAGGAAAGGATACCGTCCTGTCACTGGTCACAACCTGCTCCCCAGAGGTTGGAAAATGGGTTAAAATTAGTCAGTTTGTAGCACTTATTCCTCAGAGGGCAGCTGGGCTGTGCTGGCTAGTGGTACCGAGGGTGCATGGAAGGAAGCCCAAGTCCTGGCTTTGGTTTACAGAGTACAATTTGCTCACCTCTCTGTCCTTGCAAGTCACATGGGAGCATTACATCGTGTCCCGTATCATCATGCTGCTGTTTGATTTGGTATTTCCTACATTAGTCTTCAAATAAAATATAAGAATAATTTTGTATCATTATTTGGCCTGAAGAAAGAGCTAGGCTGGAAATAAACTAATTTTCAAAAATAGAAGGCCTGGAGCTGTGATTAGCAAGCCCACTCCTTTTCAAACATAGGTTCACTGCCTCAGACAAACAATTCCACAGTACAGCATGTTGAGCTGGGAGCTGCCTGAAACTACTGGACTGGAATCACTGAGGATAACAATGTGCCTGAATTTCCATACCCCTGTAGGGCTTACTCCAGGATTCATTTTTAATTCCACTGCCCCTAAAGAAACAAACTCTTTTCTGAGGTAAGACATCTAATGCAGAACTAATTGTTTAGGTGTGGAGATTTGCTCCTAGGCAGCATAATGTGTGAAAATCAGTCCTTGGCTAGGAAAGTTTGCCCTTCCAACAAAGAAAGAATCCACTAGGAACTAAGAAAAAATGTTTCAGTGTTCTTGAGGTTTTTGTAAAAATCCTTCCCTTTGAAAAGCAGTGATTTACAAAAAGAGGATTAACAGCATACCAATATATACACCAATATGCATACACATGCTGTACTGGAAGAGAAACAATGACAACTTGGTCAGCTGTTGCTGTTACACTTAGTTGACAACTGATGTTTATCTACAGCCAAGCAGTCCTCATTCAGTCTGTTCTCCTACTGATTTCCAAAAAGGAAATCCTACAGCTCCTTCATCTACAAGCTACAGAAGAAGACACAGCTGTGATATATGCTAAGACCATGCTATCTCCATCTAACTACAGTAAAGTCCCAGTGACATGTGCTCCTGGTAGCAG
>NW_008585760.1:0-6929 GCF_000691845.1 Merops nubicus | reverse complement strand
GAGTGTTTTTACTATTAGGCACTAGTATATGACAAAACGTGTTACCACATCTCCACTGCCTAGGTTACCCACAAGAATGGATTCAAACTTGAACAGGCCATAATCACATCTTTTTCATACTCTGCCTTGTACCTCTGCTAACTCAGAACTGTTCACTTCACATAATTTGAGAGAAGGAAAAAAATCTTCAGCCGTTTATCATGGGTTTGTTCAATGCCATGTAAGAGGGTGGAGCATCTCAGCACTGCTGCAGTATGAGCAAAGAGAGGTTAATTAAGAGGCTCAGAACATGGTAATGAATAAAACTGAAGCATGGGTTTGGAAACACTATCAGTAAGCAAAACACAGACAACCAGACAAAACCTTTTCCTTCTGTGAGGCATCTGTTGTGTTCTGTTTACTTTTCTCAAAAATACCGGGGTCTTGGATTTTCTGGGCAGGATGCTTTCCCTTGACAGCTGAGCTGAGAAGGCTGTGCTTTCAATTTAGTGATCATAGGAGTCACGGTACTAGAGTTCTTCTTTGGTTGTCTACCCACTCTCCGTTATAGTTTGTGTTTTGAGGAGAGGCGGATATCAAAATACAGCTGAGTGGGTTGTCCCAAGCTCTACTAGTCCACTGAGTCTAAGTGAGAAAGACTGACAGTACAGTCACCATGCATACCACAAGAGTCCATATATCACCACATATTTTCTGCATTCTGAATACCTATGTTGTAAGTTCCACACTAAAAATTTTAGCAAGGAGGTATAGAATGTCCTAATAGTAGAAAAGAAAAGAAATAAGATGTGTGTGAATGCAACCTGAAATGCAGATCGTATTTTTACTACAATACAGATAAAACAGGTTTGAAGTTCAAATTTTACAGCACTCAAGCCTGCTTTTTTTTTGTACTAGGGACACAGAAATAAGTACCTGTGAAGACCCTGATCTGAAAACAGTCCTTGTAACAATTCCTTTTAACTGGACAGGGGGTTGCTAGTAATAGTATGAAATGCCAGAATAATGAACAGGGACCCAAGAAACCTGAAAGGAATAAATCTCTGCTACATAGTAACTCAATCCATGAGGTATCTTTGACAAGATATGGTCTACTATAAAAATTTGCTGCTTTATCCACTAATAAGATTTTGGTGCCTTAAGAGTGAGAACTATGCTACTTACTCACAAGATTATTTACTATACAGCACAATAATTGTTAGTGTTAAGCGGAATATAACTGGCATCTTCACATTCAGCCAGGCAATACCAGCATGCTAGGTAACTTCCCTTTAGTAAAAGACTCACTACTCTCTTCACCAGCTGATAACACAGAGAAGTCCTCAGCTTCTGGAAAAAAAAAAAAAAACCAACCCTCCCATCTTCCGTAATGTTTCTGCAGAAGCCTCCAAGTCTTTTATATCTGAAGATAGGCATTTTGTTTGTAAAATCACAGTTAATTTTCTGTCCTAGTTTTGACCTACCATATTGAATATGGTATTTCTTATTATGCAAAGAGGTATTAACTTCCTATTTACCTCCATAACCATAATTACTAAACCTTCATGAATATTAGTTAAAAAATTGTGTTCATGTGTATGACTAACTTGGCTGAAAGCATCCATACAGTACTCTTACTAAAAATACTGAAAGGTTTAGCTAATTGTAGAGTTGGCTTGAGGTACAGAACTAAAAAATTAATCATAGTTTATGAAAATACTCCAACACCAAAATTAGTCATAGTTTATGAAAATACTCCAACACCCTTGGGGAAAGCACAGAAAAAGCACATGATCATCATAAAAATTATTTTCTATCCCTGCCCTTTTCCTACACAGGACTACATCATTTTAAGTTTTAGAACTAACCTTCCGAGTTCCCAAAACTTGTATTTTTTCTTAGATAGCATTCATTATTTCATATGTGACCATCTCTTTGGGTCTTATAGCTCCTGTTCTGTGTGCTTCATTCCTGTGCACACTACATCCTCCCCAGCTCTTCAGTTTATAACCTTCCATTATGACCTTACAGGCAGCCTCAAGTCAGCTTCAGTCCCCAAGTTATTAACTTTTTAAAATATTTGCTCACGCAATAAATCCCTCAGAACCTTTTGGATATTGACTGGAGAAAAGCCAGAGAGCAATAGTAGCAGTACAGCTAGCTGCTGCTTCCAGCTACAGGGAAGCTGGAACAAGGACTACACCTCACAAAAGTTGCCTTTTTCACTTGTGAACACAAGTTTTTGCTGCTGGGTACAGATCCAGAGCCCAAGCTGGGATGAGAAAGCCATGCAGAGCTCTTCACACTGCCAGGGGAGACGTGGCTTCTCTTCGTTCCCCCTTAGAGGACCTCATGTTTATAGTACTGACTTCCTCAACACCGTGAGGTTGAAAATTATGGCTGTAGTGAGCCATTCTGTCACAAGGAGAGAGAGGGAGAAAAAAAAAAAATCTGTGGAACTTACAGCTTATCTTAAAAGTAAAATACATATATGTACGTACATAATTTTCTTAAATACATCAAAATTGGGTGTTTCTCCACTTAAGCGTCTAACAGGCTTACGTATGAGACAGCAGTACCCCCACATGTGTCAAAGAGGTTAAAAAAACCCTGTAGACTTACTTTCTTGAGAATGTTTTCTGTAAGAAATAATAATAAGGAACTCTTTTTTACATCCTTCTCTCTTCACAGCATCAGAGGACAGCTGAGACCAGAAGGCGCCTCTTGCAATCATCTAGCCCAATTCCTCACTGAAAAAGCCCGGTCACAGAGAGCAGGCTGCCCAGGGCTATGTTGATTCAGACTTAGAGTATCTCCAAAGATGGAGACTCCAAAACCTCTCTAGGTGACTTGTTACAGTGTTTTACCCACTTCAGATTAAAAGAGCTATTTTCCTATGTTTAAATGGAATTTTCTGCATTTCGGTTTGTGCCTGTTGCCTCTCGTCTTTTCACTGGGCACCACTGAGAAGTGCCTGGCTCTGTTTTCCTTATTCCCCCATAAGGTTTTTGTACACATTGGTAAAATCCCTCTTGAGTCTTCTCCCAGTGGACAGACTCAGCTCTGTCAGCTTCACCTTGTACATCAGATGCTCTAATTTCTTAATCATCTTCGTGGTCTTTTGCTGGACTTGATCCTGTAGGTATATGCCTTTCTTGTACTCAGGAGCTCTAGGCCAGACACAGATATGACCTCTTACCACACTCTGGCCTACAACTTTTCATAGCTTTTGTGAAACTGCAGAAGCAAACCACATAAGCCCTAGAGCATCATTAGAAGATGAGTCAAAAGCTATATGCCTATCTGCCAAATACAAGAGGGATAGGAGTGAGTCTGAGCACTGGCGGCACGATTGTCTACACTGAAGAACTGCTAGCTCACATGCTGGCTCAGCTCAGGTCTCCTCCAGCCAGCTCCCACCAAAGCCGTACTTGGACATGAGCAAGGAGGTGGCTGACTGTGAGAACCACTCCCAAAAGACAAGTCAAGCAGACTGGTGCTTGAGAGACCCCAAACAATACAGCTTGAGACAGTGAGGTTCAAATGCCACTGGCAGCACAATTCACAGTGCTGCTGAGATAGTAGTTCACATCAGTCTTTGCAAGTTTCAGCTTGGAAGCAGAGGGGGAAACTAAGGAACAGCCAAAATGATGTTACGCAATCTGATATGGGCTGTCAAACACACCTGACAGGAAAAGGGTGAAGAAGCTTATTCTGAATTTAGCCTAGATATGATTAGCATGACTCACACCTAATTTCTTACCATCTATTCACAGAGATTAGATTTTAATTAATAACTGTTTACTAATTACTGTTCTATAACTGATAATGTTTGTTTTCAAAGGAAATCAGGAATGGCCAGGCTCATAATTATTCATTTGTACATTTACCTAGATGTCCAGGGTACGATGACCTGGGCACAATGCCCCGGTTTCACTGGGACAGACTCATAAGCCTGGCATGGTCTGCAGGCTATTAATAGTTTGGAGTCAGCCAGAGCAGCTGGCCCAAGTGGGCTAAGGTGTATCGCATCCCATAAGCATCATGCTCAGTATAAAGAAGTTTGCTGAAGAAGGCATCACTTGCCTGGGCTCCTGCTCAGGCTTTTCCCACACCTGCTCCTCTTCCCTGCTCCTGAGGACTGCCTTCATGTTTGTGGTGACCACCATGTGTTTGCTGGGCTAAGCATAACTTTCTTTACTTTTTACTGGTGTTGGTGTTAATTTGCCTGGTTCATTAAATCTGTTTTCATTTCAACCCTTGGGTCTTCTCACCTTTTCTTGGTTCCCTCATCTTGGCTGTGGAGGGGTCATCAGGTAATAGAGGAACTGCTACAGTTTAGCACAAGATAGGGGCTAAATGTAGACACACAGACAATTAGGTATTTTTAGAACGATGAGTCTTAAGGCAGGCATGGCATATAGCTTTTAAAAGATCCCTCACTTAGTTCTTGATTTTTCAACATGTTGTTTAATACTGAGAGGCTGGAATCAAAATAATGCTTCTGTAGTTCCAGCCACAAAAGAGAATATTTACAAATTCCATTTCCTAAATGTGTTTTCAGATAGTAGCTCAGTTCTGGTTATCACATCCCACACACCAAGGAAATAATTGCATTCTACCTTTTGGAAAGGCTGGAAGAAATGTTAACAGCATCTAAACTCTGCAAAAGCAGCAAGTGTGAATTGTATTAAAGAGGATCCATTCTGCTGAATGTGAATTTTGGTTGGAAAGGGAAGAGAGAAAACCTTTTCCTGATCCCTTCAGGGAAGGAGTTGATATTGTTGTATCTAGAAAACACGTGATCACAGAACTACCGTTTCTTTTAAGCTGACTGATGTGTGAATCAGCATTTGAAGGCTCTAGTTTTGAATAGTCAGAAAGCTCCTCATCCAAAAAGGCAGTGATTTTGAATCCTCAAAGAGTCAGAATATAGATACAACACAGACATACTTTTTGGTGGCATTTCAAAGAACTTTTGGGATCCCACTGTGGTGTAAATACACTTTCCATATTGTGAAAACAGGAAGAGCAGTGCTACAGATTAACAGTGTGATGGTTCTCAAGATAACAAGTATGTTCTAAGTAGAGAGTTCTTCATTCATAAACATTGGTTTTACATCTCTAGAAGCAATTATTTATCACCCTAGCAGCCAGACGATTGATTGAATCAATCTTTCTTTCTGTATTGTATCTCCTCCCTTCCGCAGGAGGCAACAGGACACCATTCAGGCTTGCAGTATTTCTCTTTCTTTTTTCCTTGTTTGCCTTCATGAACATAACTGCAATCTCCTGCTTTAAATATGTTCAATCCAAGAAACAGTCACCAAGGATACATTGTCACCACGCTGTGGATTGGCAGCCAAAACGATTCACACATCAAATAACCCGCTCAAAACCATGGCACTTTAATCATCACCAATCAAAGAGCTATGAAGAGGAAGACACCCTCCAGCGAAGCCGAAGGTCGCTCTTTGAGACAGTGCCTGTTGCATCACTTCAGCATTAAGGACTAAAAATGTGGGTGAGTCAGGATATCAGAAGTTAAGTTTACATTCAGAAGGCAAATGCCCTGAATCATCTGCATTCATTAGCAACGGTACGCCAGAAGTGGTGTAAACCCCAAGAAAACAGTCAATTCAGGATATGAAGGTGGCCACTGCATGGTGTTATAAATGAACAGCCAGCCAGCTCTGGGAGCTGAGCAAACATTCACTTTTATAGTGAGACTTTGCACTAATGGTATGCAGCCAGTAAAAAGGCTCTGACAATTTTGTTTAAAACAGGACACAGACACCCCAACCAGCACATTTGCAAAACTTAAGTAATATATGGAGCCTTTGAAGTGCAGCAAATGCCAAGGAAATGGAAAATCTGAGGCAAATTTCTGTGAAACCAGCAATGAATAACGAGGCTTAGGAAACAGCAATAGGAAATTAAGAAGTAGAGTGAAGATGAAGGAAGTTTCAAGAATGAGATCTGAAATCCTGCCTTTCCTGCAGGCCAGAGGACTTAGGTCATCAGCCTCAGCTGAGCCAATGAGATCACTGAAGGAACATTGGAGCTATTAGGAGTCCAGGCAAGATTATTTAGCGGAAGAAAAGATCTGAAGGAAAGCTAAATGTCTTAGTGTGTTAAAAGTCCCAAGGAGAGCAAAAACATTTTGAGCCAGAGCAAAGTTCAGCTGCGCTGAGGTTTTTAGGAGTGAGAACAGAAAAAAACTACTACTGGTTTCTTTTCTACAATCTGCTGTCCTGCTGTTACACTAGAGGGAGCTGAGGAAGAAGATCCCTGGAGCCTTTTGCCTTCCTGGGAGCTACATGCAACCAGTGTATGCTAACATATTTCTACTTAGAACAAATATTTGGGGAAGGCTGTGATTTGAGAATATTTCTGAAGAGCAAGCTAGTGGTTGCATCAGTGGGAAACACCATAACTCTAGCAAATGGAGCAGCTGTGCTTGGGTGGTGGCCGGCTGTGTGCTGCGTGGGCACTTTTCGACACGCAGTTCTGCAGAGGTGAGCTGAGGGATTAGACTGAAGGGCAGAGTGCTGGGTGCCACGGCAAGTCTTGCCACAGGCAGCGATGAAGGGCCTGAGCATGGCAAACAAGGCTGGCTAATGCACCTGATGCCGGGGTGATGGGGAGCACTGGCAATCACCAATCTGGCGAGAAAGGAGAGAAATTTTAAAAGAATTTAATACCAAGTTATAAATGTGTTTCATGGATTTATGAGCAACAACGACAAAATGAAACAAAATCACTGGGTGGCTGGGTAACTTTGCAGCCTTGAAAACTTATCGTGTGAGCATTTTAGAACTTTTCTTTCAGCATGAAACATAATTTTTGCCAAATCTTTGCCCATTTCTCTGCTAAGCCAGTTTCCCCAGAAAGGGGTAGGGAATTTGGCTCTATTCTGCAAATCATAGATTTTGGAAATATTTAAATAT
>NW_008585759.1:0-872 GCF_000691845.1 Merops nubicus | reverse complement strand
CTCACCTTGGCAAGTCCAGGATGCTCTTGTCTCCCTGGACCAGGGAGGATGGGCTGTGTCTGTGCTAAACCTCCCTTCTGAGCCATTGCTTTTTATCAAGCCCTGGTTTTGAGAGCATCAAGAAAGCCCCTGAGGCAAAGCCAAACACAGCCCTGGCTTCCCTACGAGCCTCAGGATCTCATTTGGAGGGTGCATCTTCATCCTGAGCCCCACTTCTAAGCTTCTGCCAGTGGAAGGGTCTCCTGAGTGAGGTTACATTCAATTGTAAACCTCCCTTCTGAGCCATTGCTTTTTATCAAGCCCTGGTTTTGAGAGCATCAAGAAAGCCCCTGAGGCAAAGCCAAACACAGCCCTGGCTTCCCTACGAGCCTCAGGATCTCATTTGGAGGGTGCATCTTCATCCTGAGCCCCACTTCTAAGCTTCTGCCAGTGGAAGGGTCTCCTGAGTGAGGTTACATTCAATTGCTACAGGTAGATCAACCCTCCATGAGTTTCTCTTATCCCCTCTCTGAATCTCCACATCCCCTGGGCCCCAGGGAGCAGAATGCACCAGGCCAGGAGTCAGGATGTTTCTGAGGACTCCCAAAGGCTTGTGCTGGAGTCCCAGCTGGGAGATGTCTGTGCTGCACATCTGGGACAGTGTTTAGCCCCCACAGTGAGGAGGAGCAGCCAGTCCCCACTGCACCACCATGGCTTCAGCCCTGGGATGAGGTTCATCCCACTCAATCCCCCCCAAAAGATGCCTGAGCTGGGGGGATGAGATGTGGGGAGAAGCAGAGCTGACTATTGAATCAGCAGCATCATTTCCAAAACAAACAGCTTCCAGCTCAGGTGAAAACCAACCCCAGGCAAGTCTCCTCCTCCTCCTCCAG
>NW_008585758.1:0-448 GCF_000691845.1 Merops nubicus | reverse complement strand
TGCCATGTCCACACGTTTTTTGAACCCTTATGGTGGGGCTGTTGGGAGCAGGTACAGCACCCTTTGGTTGTGGGGACACTGATGTGAGTGGAGAGCATCTTGGGAGAGAGTGAGTTGATCTTGTGGTGGCGGATGATGCCAGTAGTCTGGGCGGGTGTCCACATCCATGGGCACATCGCTGTCCAGGTTGATGTTGTGGCCTGAGGAGGTGTCCACGTCCATGGGGACTGCAGTGCCCAGGGTGACGACACCACCTGGGCAGCTGTCCAGATCCATGGGGATGTCATTGCCCAGGGTGCTGCCATCAGCCAGGGGTGCAGCCAAGGGGCTGGCAGTGCCAGTCAGGCTGGGCTGTGTGTCCTGTCCCCTGAGGAGGTGGCAGGAGGGGACAGGCAGTGGCAGCACCAGGGGAATGAAAAGACATGTAGATATACCACTGAGGGGCATG
>NW_008585757.1:0-5256 GCF_000691845.1 Merops nubicus | reverse complement strand
CAAGTGGGGAATGGGCAGGAATAAAATGGAGTCAGGGTGAAGTCAGCCCGGCACGCTGCGACCCCGCGCCGCCCTCCCGGCCCTCGGCGCCAAGTTCGTGCGGAAAAGGTGCGGGCCAGACGGCCCATGGCTTTGGACTAGGAGCGGGGGTGTTCGTCGGCCCTCCCGGTGGGGAGCGCGGGTGCGAGAAGAGTTACCGACAAGCGGCACCTCACCGCGGGGTCCGTAGCCTGGCAAGCTCCTGTTAGCGGCCACGGAAGGATTTTGTCTTTTAAAAAATAGCTCCTCACACTGAGCGCTGTTGTAGGACTGTTGCAGGGCCTTCCCTTGCCCGATCAACTTTCATCCTGCCACCTGCTTCACAAATGGTAATGAATGCCTTTCCCAACAGGTAAGTGTAGTACAAACCCCATTAGACACACGAGTCTATAGAAACAAAGAGCAGTGAAGTGACTTCTTCAGGACCACAGATCTCAGCAAGCAGGACATTTGTTAGTGTGTTAGGGAGATGGTCGTGCTGAATTATGAAAGCGGTTTTCTCATGTTTAGTTATGCATCTGTCAAGGGACACACAAGACCTTCAGCTTCAGTCCTAGCCAGGGCAGTGGAGCATCTCTGGGTGTAGATTCTCCTGGTCCTGGGTGGGACTAGCCCTACACATCCACCTCCCAGCACCTAGGCACTTGCTCTCTTCCAGAGGCACCTGTGCCCAGAAAGGGCTGCGCCTCCTGGGCTCTTAAGCAAGGACACATACGAATCCAGTGCAGGAATAGACTAAAGCTATGACTGGATATTAATGACACTGGAAATTGCAAAGAGAGCTCGTTATTTTTCTTAGATGTGTATTTTTTCATTATATGCCAGTCAATAATTGAGCAAGTTCTTTCAAATCAAAATCCAGTTAACTTTTAAAAAAATCTTGTGCAGTTTCAGTCACTATTCCCATGCTTCCAGTGCTGGCCAATTTCTGTGGGTGTGCAGCCACATTTCCCCTTCTCTTTTTTTTTTTTTCTGGCAAATATTCCGGGGTTGCTGTGGGAAGGGCTCTCCGCCCAGTGCGGCCTGTAGAATGGAAACAGCAGAAAACTAGAGGCAGTGTTTTCTTTTTTTTTTTGGCATGATTACTTTAAGCACTTTTTGTAGTAATAATACTTTTAAAACAGGCAGATAGGTGTCATCTTAATTCTTGTCTTGTTGGTGGTGTCACTTTAATGTGATTAAGAACCACTAATGAGCTGATTCACCAGCAGGGTGTTTTCTGCTCCTAGTGCACAGTGGGGCTTCATTTCTGCTCCTAGCTTGGCTATCTTGGTTTTTTCAGTAATTTCCTTTATTTTTATGTTCCAGAAGGTAAGTTTCCTTTCTATGTTCAGTTGTAGGCTAAAGTTTATTTCAAGGAGACTTAATGCAAGCCATGAGACTGATTCTCATTTGCACTCAAGCCTCGTTGCATGGCTCCAGTAACACAATGGAGTGAGAAAGTGGGGAAATATAAAGAGAATTCACAGCGGCACACTTACAGCCTTTCTGTGCCCCGTGACCCTTGTAAAGGAGCTTCACATTTAATAAGCATCTGGTGCCTGGCATTCTTTTTCTTTACGTCTTCATTTCATAATGATGTGACTTATAAAGCTATGTAGGAGGTGCCAGAGAAGTCTGTGATAACCCACTTGTGAGGAGGAAGTGATGAGCATAATGAACTTAGAAGAGAGGAGAAAAACATGGAAAGGTAGCCAAGATGTAGTCTGGGGGAGAACAATTCTGAACTTTGTATAAAATGAGAGATTGCAGATCACAACAATCATATAATTTTAATTTCCTGAGAAGTTATCTCAGGGCTGGGTTTTTAACATGTTAGGGATGCAGAAGGCCTCCCGACATTTTCAGTACTGCCTGAATACTAAAGCTCTCAGAATCAGCATTCTGGATAGCTGAACAACATGTAATTTCGCTCCTGAGGCTCAAGGTGTTATCAAAAAATTAATTGGACTTGTGTAGCTGTAATCAATTAGAGTGAGGGTTGTGATGTTGTGATGATGTTCCTTATAGTCTGTCATTTGTTTTGTCACTGTGTTTTTGCTTGTATTCAGAGTAACTGATAAAGCAATTAAAATATGATGCCTCTTTGATGCAAGATTGCCTGTAAAATAATTTAGAACAGAGTCAGTGAGTCTGAATATTTTTGAGAGTTGAATGAACCATGCTCCGCAGGTGAGCTGGTTAGAAAAAGGTGGTCCAGCACGTGGCTCTGTCATTCAGCAGCACTGAATTGCCTACAAGCATGAGGGAAAGCAAACCCCCCCAGATACAACCCTGTGAATTGCCTCGGTGATGTTCTGCGGGTAGATGCTGAACTAAATAATTCAGCCATGATCTAGGTCAGCTGAGGTGGAATCTGGTGGCTGTGTTCTTTTGTAGTAGCACAAAGCAACTGTGAGCAAAACTGTGCCAGCTTGGAAAACACATACTCAGGTGATGAGGTTGGTATTTTTTTAAATTGCACGTCCACAGCCGAGCACTCTGCTTCTACCGGTTTGCCAGCAGCCTGCTTTCCCTGCTGCGAAGAGATCCTCAGGCCTGGGTGTCTTTCCAGGAAAAGCACCTCCGTATGTGCAGCCTCAGTGTCTGCTCTAGCTTTCTAAGCAAGAGCTGGATCCCCAGATTACGGTTGGTTTTATTCTGAGAGGCCAGGATTGTTTTTGCGGGTTCCTCTGGAGACGCGCGGGTCAGCGGTGAGCCGAGTTCCCGTGGCACTGGGCGTCGGCAGGGAGCTGCGGGGGCAGCTGAGCTCAAGGTGTTCCAGCTGCTCTTTGCCACGGCTGGGCTCTCCTGGGAGAGGAAGGTGAAATGAAGCCCTTGCCAAACGAGGTGCACGCACTCACGGCACGTGAGACCTTTCATAGTGCGTTTGTTGTGACAGCCAAAGTTTCAAATCTCCTGCAGTGTGGGGACTGTTGGAAGCCTTACTTGCTTATTGCCTTATGATGCTTTACAAAATTCTCTTCAAAGGCTCAGCGATCGAGTTGCTCACATAGGTTTTCCCGTCGTGCAAAATCACCTTATTCTGTGCTACTGCTGACAAATTCACACTGGAGTATAGAATGGGGTGCAGCTTGAAAAGAGGCTGTAAAAGCAGGATAGGACAACATGGGGTTAACTTTCCCTGGGGAACAAACTAGCTATTGTTTATAAAAGGCCAGGTTCTGATTTTCATTTATGTGGAATCCCCTGTGTATAGCTCTGGTAGTCCGAAGAAGCTGCAGTTTAAACAAGAATCAGGATGTTAGCAGTCAATTGTTTTATGCATATGAAAAATGACAACAGGTTTAGCATGAGCCATGAATTCCCAAGCTGCATCATCCAGCTTTGAGTTTGACACAAAGACTAGGAGTGACTAAATGGTTATTGGTAACCCCGAGTATTAAGAAATCGTGGACCAGACTTCTAAAATCTCAGGGCTGTTCTTAGAATGTTGTGATTTGAGAGTGTTCATTTGATTTTTTTAAAGAGGGTTCATTTGAGTTCACTTCATGTACCTTCTGCCTTTTTAGGCAATAGAAGTCACAAAACGCAGACTTTTTTTTTTCAACTTTTTTTTTTTTGGTAAACAAGATGAGATTTGGTTGTATATTTATAGGGCTACAAGGCCTGTGACTCCAAGATGGCATGAAATATCATGAGACATGATATTTGCCTTTGAGAGTTGGCAAAACTGTAAAGAACTTACTTTTATTGCTCTACTGGTTAAGAGGTGACTCTGGTTATGTGGAAAGACAGAACCTACTTAGTAAGGCAGTCTTTCCCTGAATGTTAGTTACAGTGCAGAGAGACCCTCCTCTGTCCTTGCTTAAGCATAACCTACTGTTTATAGCACAGTAAAAAGCTGCATGGCACTTTGGGGAAAAGCTGCTGTCCAAAAATAGAAGTATGAGAGTCTCAAACCCATTTTGCAGTACTGCGCTCCTCTGTGTAGCAGACTAAGACAGCCCCATGCACAACGTCTTCAAAAAGAAGGTCTTTAAAAGTCTGCTTTAGCTTGTGCTGTGTGCTGCCCTGGCATGCAAGAGGCACTGTTGCCCAAGTGCTTCCACCCTTGCTCGTCAGCTGTTTCAAAGGACCTCCTGTCAGAGTCAGCAGGATAAGCATCAGTTTTGGGAGAGGCTTCACAGAGCCAGGCTGGGGAACCAGTGCCTTGAGAGCAAAAGAAAGACAAGAGAAGTATCCCAAATGGGTTTAAATGTGCCTGCCCAGGAGGAGAAGATTTGTGTCTAGGAGGAGTAGGCCTCAAAACAGGGAGGGACACATGAAGTGCCAGGACGTTGAGTGCCCAAAGGTCTCTCCTTGCCTCTGACTAACATGTGGATATATTTTGTATCTTCCCTTCTGCATTGTCAAGAATTGCACATCAAGTTCCACCTCCTGGGTCACATTGCACTCGCACTAATACCAGGAAGACAAAGAGATGCTTTAGCTCTTCCTGAGTGCTTTGCTGCAGCAGATGATGCAGAAAAAGAAACCCCAGCGTGGCTTCCAGATTTGAGCAGGGCTGATGTCAAACAAAACCACCTTTACTCATAAATGCATGTGTGCAAGGAGTGCATACCCTTCATTGCTGGTGCAGTGATAAGGTGTTTTCTCTTCTGGATTGATTGCCCTGCTTTTTGATGCATCATATTAATAGAATCAAGGTTTCTCTTCAGAAGTGTGGCTTCTGAAACAGCCTGCAGTGCCTGTCCCTGTGCAGGTCTAATCTGCAGAGGCCCAGTGTGCTTTGGCAGGAGTGGACAACGTGCCCCCTGACACAATCACGTGGAGGGGCCAGCGCGGATGCCTATTAATGCCTTTTCTTTCCTGTGTTGCTGTTGGCTTTCAGCATGTGTGGAGCGAAAGTGAGGACTGCTTACCTTTTCTGCAGCTCGCACAGGATTACATCTCCTCCTGTGGGAAAAAGACGCTCCATGAAATATTGGAAAAAGTCTTCAAATCCTTCAGACCTGTAAGTGCCTCTCTTTTCCTTCTAAACACTGACAGTTACCTCTGACTTCTAATAGGATAGCACCGGATGGAGCACAGTGGTTTTTGTTCTGCAGGGACTTAACCTCTCCAGTCAGCTGCATGAGCGCAGAGGTGTTAGCGCATAAGCCACTACCAGGCAATTGGAAAGAGTTTCCTGGCAGCCAGCTGCCGTTTTGTTTCCACCTCTGCGTTTGGGAGGATGAGATTCCCGCGCAGGGCGGGAGGCCGGCGGGGGCGGCA
>NW_008585756.1:0-8245 GCF_000691845.1 Merops nubicus | reverse complement strand
TGTTCGCTGTGAAATGGCGCGGGGGAGAATCCCCCCGCTGCTCTCGCAGCGCACGGGGGTGCCCCGCTGCCGCCTTTTTTTACCGTTAGGACACCTAGCAAAATAACTTGTCAGATCCTTTTTAATTAGTGGTTTTATTTTTCTTTTTTTTGTATCTCCGCGGGATGTAGCACGCAGCAGGGACCTTAAAACTTTCCGAGGGTGTTCTCTGGCCAGGTTTGGGGAGCAAAACTGAACCCCGTCAGCAGAGGAGGGCAAGGAGACTTCCACTGAGGGACACCAAGTGATGGATGCCTTGATCCCAGAGCTGCCTAGAGCGCAGTAAAGCTTGAGCTCTTCAGGGGTGGGGATGTTTTAAATGCCAAAAAATTTTATGCACAAAAGTACAAAAATTATATTTTTCCCCTTACATTAATGTGACACTAAAATGCTGAGGGTTTTTTAGAGCCGTTTTACAGGGAATTTTTTTCAATATTTTTCACATCACAGAATTTGCAGAGAATTTCTTTTTTTAAAGAAGAAAATTTGCAAAGCATTCTGCTACGTGTTTTGCGTACATTTATTACAATCTGTCTTAAAAAAAAATGCATGCATTGGCTAGCTGTATGTGATACTCAATCACATTCCTTTTAAGTGCACACTGCAAAAATAAAAACTTTAGATGAAAACAACAAATGTGAAGTCATGGCAAACCTCAGCTGAGAAGTCTAAAAGTTCACAGTTCCCGGTAAATTATGGTGCTTTATGTCCAATGTTTTCTTTGCTACTGGGTATCCACTTCAGTTTCTGCTGACAGCTGAGCACTAGGGTATTGACTGTGTTGTGAATATTAAGATTGATTCTGCTTTATATTGCATTATATTACCCGGGATAAGGGGAATGATCCCCCTCCTGCCCTCCCTCCCCACCGACCAATGTTTTGCCTCCATCAGCTCTCGTAGCTGCTTTCCACCCTTCTTTGGCTTGTGTTTATTTTCTGCCTTTCCCTAAACTTTTTGCCTGTCCTGCTCTGGAGATGGCCCCACAACCTGCCCGCAATGTTCAGACATTTTGCAGCAGGCAGATTTCAGCTAAGGAATCTGCCATTGCTTTATTTACTGAGGGCTGATCCTCGCTGTTCTGAAAGGAAAGTACAGTTGAGCACATGTCAGAGGTGAGCTGCGAAGAAAAAGCCTGATCCGTTCAGCGGCGGGATTGCTGGCAGAGGGTGTTTGGTGAGGCCACCGCTGACCTTCGGAGGCAAGAGGGAACCTGACAGGAGACTTGGTGACCTGAAACGTTTTGGGGTGTTACACTGATAACTTGTAAGTTGGGATCCTGCCTTTGTGCTGCGAGTAGTCAAGCTAAGTTTGCAAGTTACCTCTTTTGTGAAATCGCTGAGAACCAACAAAGAGTGAAAGCGTCCGCCCGCCTGCCCAAAGGCAAGATCCTGCCAGCCTTGGCAGCGCAAGAGGGACAGGATTAATGCACCGGGTGATTGATGGAGATGAATCCACACCCCCACCAAAAACTGTTCCCGGAGGGAGACCTTCACTCACGGTCTCCCAGTTGAGGTGAAATGCCTGTGTAGGCTTTAGTTCGCGTGGTAAAGTGAGGGAGATGTGAAAATAAATTCTGGCGTCTTTTCTGTAAGCTGTCTTTGTAAAACGGCTCAAACAATTTGGAACTGGGAGGGTGAATGATACGAGATGCAATTAAAGCAGAGCCCCCCAGCCCTGTACTCTGCATTGTCTTGTGGTGCAAGTACTGAAATCTGCCCTCAGCTGGATTATGCGCTGGTCTTTAATTCTTTTTGATCAGAACCAAAGTTTACCTTGGTGTTGGTCGTAGGAATTGCCGTGATGGCTTTATCACTACCTTCTGTGAGGAGGACGAGAGATGAGGAGGGAGCCTGTAGCCTAAACATAAAGTGTAATCACAGTCATATCTGTTCTGCAAGTAGTAAGGCAGTATTTAAGTCACTTTTATATTGAATTATGTATTTTTTTATATTTTGGTAGTTTCCAGCCCAGTCAGTGAGCACTTTGTAAGACTGGTTGTGAGAGAATGCATAGAAGAGTCCTCAGGTTCTGTAGAGCAACTCTGCCACTTTCCTGTGAGGGTTAATAGATGCATCACAGTTTTAAGAGCCTTTCTTTCTTTCTGTTTTAGGGGTAGGAGCTGAGCAGTTTAATTTTTTTTTTCTTCCTGTGAGGTATTTACCATGTACAAAGCAGATCACTGAGCTTACTGAATTTAGCCTGACATTTCTTTTTTGACATTTTAACATTTTAAAAAGTGCTGCATAATATGTTTAAGAGCTTTACAGATATTAATAGATATGTGCATTCTTAGAGGCAACCACAAGGTAGCATGGTTTTCATAAAGAGAATGCCACTTATTTCTTTAATTAGTTCAAAGAAAAATGACGCCCCAAGTTCTGCCGAAGCCCCTCCAGTAAAACAGAAAGCTAAGCAAGTGAGAGCCTGTTGGCTGCATTTTGCTGTATTCTACCCGTTCTGTGAGGTGTCTCCTGGAAGTGTTAAAGTTACATTCTTCATGCTTGCTCACATCTGTTGCATACCTGTGTGACAGTCTGTCTCCCTGCGCGCCAACCAGCAGGCATCAAAAACTGATTTGCGCCTTTGTTTTTTTTAACAGCTCTTTTTTACTGACTAAAAGTCCTTCGGATCTGTGATTTGATTAAGCCTCCGTTAGGCCGTTGCTGTACCTGAGGTACCGGTTATTCTCCCGGAGACAGAACCGAAACTATACTAATTCTTACAGTCTTAAAATATTTAAAGAATTGCAGTTATTTCCCAACGGAATGGCGTATTGTTAAGTCCTGGATTGTGTTGAGAGATGATTTGTTTTTTTGTCTTTAAAAATTGTTTGTATGGGTAGGAACAGACGTGGACAAAAACGTCTGGATGCGTGTGCCTATGTGCACACACGTATGCCTGCTGCTATTTATTTATTTCTATAAGGCCAACAGAAACAATGATAGCTGCCAACCAAACCCTAATTTACTGTCACCACAAACCCTAAACAGCATTCATTTACTAGTAAAGCCTAATGGCATACATGATGGTTTGCCAGATTTGTGGCCTTTGTGAGGCTTATAAGCAGGACTGACTTGGGAAGATCATAAAACTTAATGAACTTCTCGACTGCAGGAGGTGTCCGCAGGGGAAGAGAAAGGCCTGCTTGGCTGGTTGGGCTGCTCGAACTATTTTTTATGTTTAAAGAGAGAGGAGGAAAATGTTCATTAAGAATGTTCTCCTCTTGTGCAGAATTTTGCTTTAAAGAATGAGAAAAAAAAAAAAAATCCAGACAAATAGTGGCTTTAGACATGGGGCTAATTTCTTGCTGTTCCCCATGTAAGCGAAAACCTTTATTTTTACTGCTACAACTGTAAATAGCCATGCCATGCCATTCTGATGATTAAAGGGCTGTATGGTGCCCCTACTTGCTGCAAAGCTCCTTATTGATGAAAATGGACCAACTCTTTTAGGAACGCCCCTTGTCAATATGCTGGAAAATCTGTGAACAGCCCGTTGGTAGCTGGTTTGGGAAGGATTCTCTGCTTGCCTTTTCTGCCAGCAGAACTGGGAAGTGTTAACCCCTTTCCTCACTGTGGTTATTTAAAAGCTGAATGACAATACTCTTCCCTTGCAATATACAAATTTCAACTTTTTTGTGTTTCTAAACTATCATTTAGTGCCCGCAACTTCCAATGCTGTATAATGATAACAGTCCTGGCAGTGCTGTCTGAACATTACAGGACTCAGATGGAACAATGAAATGGCACTAGTGGCATCCATCCATCCATCCATACATCTGTGTGTGCGTATACACGTTAGCCATTTGCTAAATATCAGCTGGGATGTTATTGTTAGTCACCTTAGCTATTTAAAATGTTTATGTGCAGTCCTGCTGATTTTTTTTTTCAAGCTGCTAAATACGTATTTTTTACTTACCCCAACCACCTAAGTAAACGTTGTGTATTTATGTGTGTACATCTTTTCTTCAGTTTAAAGTGTTTAGCTTTTATTTCCTTTCTCGTGCTTCAGTATCTCATGTTTTTCACTGAACCATTGGTTATACTTTTGGGTGGTTTTTTTTTTTAGTTGTCATCAAATGCATTTCAAATGGTGACATGCAGGAGAACATTAGGTCGTTTACAGTGTCCTTATGGCAATCACATTGCTTTTCTTCATAAATATCCTACTAGGAAAAAATAAATGAAATAAAGTATCTTGATTGTCATTTGGTCATCTGTTTCAAACACAGTCATCAAAATTCTCTTTCTTTGGTGGATTTCTAGCAGGGTGCTTGTCTGGTTAGGAAAACAGGCAGCTTTGGTGATTATTCTCATTAGAGAAATAAATGATACTTTGTCTTGCAGAACCTGTGACTGCACCGTACCTTCAGACCTCACCATTGTTGGTGCTCTTTGCTGTATTTAAATAACTCTCTCCACGGTGATTACCAGCATCGGTGTTTCCAGATCTTTTTTTTTTTTTTTCCCCTCCTTAGAGGATAAATTTGGACCTACTTGTCAATACTAATTTAACTAGGAGGAGGGATTTATTTTATCTTAATTTATTTTATTGCTATTTTTCGTTTTTATTTTTGAATTTGACATTTGCTTGCTTACCTGAAAATACTAAATTATACGAGTTGCTGTGTGGTGTATTTTAGGATGCTTTTTGTAAGTTGAGGAATTTTTGCATTGAGAGATAAATTATAATAGCATGTAGTGAATGCAAAAGAGTCCTTTTTTTTTTTTTTACAGGATTTAACACATTTATCAAGCTCTGTTCCTACAGCTTTCAATGAAAAAGTTGTATGATCTGGATATTATGCTGCCTTTTTCAATTTAAATATTGATTTGTGTGAAACATTAATATAATGATATTTGCAGCCTACCGTAGACAAATATAAGCAGAATTAGACATACTAAATTGTTACAAATGTAGCACAATATTTAAATACCTATGAGGGCTGTATTAATAATTATGTAGTGGAGCGCGAGCGATTCCGGTTTGTGCCCGTCCTCCGTTTCCAGGCTGGTTTTCAATTCCTTGCACATCAGGCACATGACGGTTCGATGAATATTTTTATGAATAGCAGGGATGAATACTGAATCTGTGCACTGGCGAGTCCAAATCAGTGGAGCCCCGAGTGGAGTTTTCCTGTCCTGGTATCACTGGCAGAATTAGATGTAGCTGTTTGTATTCCCCGAATTGACACCCTGAGAAGAATGCTTTGTTTGTTTTCTCAGCAGTCATGTTTAATGCTATTCGCTTATCAAGGTGATCAGCATGGTTCAGATAACACATGCCTGACACAGCCTGCCTTTTTTCACCAGCACGTTGACCTTTTGTCACATTTGCTTTTCTCTGGTAGGCAATTCATGTCTTTAAGTATGAATGGAGTAAATAATTCACATCAATATTTAATATAAATTATTAAAGTTTCTGTCAGCTCTTATAGTTCATGCTTTTATAAAGTTGGAGTAGTTCATCAGCCAAACAGATGAATTGTGCTTCTCAGCTGGACATTAGAGCTCCTCCATAATGCTGTCTTTACAAGGGAAGTAAACAGGGAATTAAATATGAAAGGAGACGCAGCCTGGTACTTGGGCGCTGTATATTTTTTCAATAATGCACATTCTTTAGGAAGCCTCAAAGCACTAGATAAATATCAGTCATAATCTATTTTCTTATTCCTGTACTTTCCCCCCCCCCTTCATATTGCAAACAGACATGTAGAAAGCCCCACTGACCCCAGCGTTTTCTCCTACTCTTTGTTATTAGCCTTCCCTTAGTGCTCCAGACCCTTCTTGGGCTTGGGGAGGGGGCTACTAGTGGGGGGGTGGGTTGTTTTTTTTTTCCCCCCTCTAATTTTGTTTTTGTTTTTAAAGATTGGTGGGGAACACTAAGGTGATGATGTTTCAGTTTTTTTTAGTCCTTGTTTATAAATTACAGCTTATATTTTGCAAAGTGACCTGGGACTGAAAGTAGATTCTGAGAATATTTTTTACAGAAGAAACGGTGTGATGTGTGATTGTAACAGCTCTAACGCGTTTATTGCTTCAGGAATTGGGTAAAAATAGCCTGTTTTGCATAAAAGCATACAGTAAAAATCATTACGCAGTTACTTTAATTTTATACTATTTTAGGTATTTTACTTTAAATTCTTTTGTTAACGATCAGTTCAATGCGTGTGGCACAGTCATAGGAACTCGTAACAATGTATGAATCACTGATCACTGTGCATCCTACAAATCAATCACTAGGGAAGGGGGCTGGGTTGGTATCATGTGTTTACAGGTCAAAACCTTTTGCTATACTGAAGTCATGCATCAACATTTAAAGCTAATCTCTCGTTCCTCATTGTCCAGCAGGTGGCTTTTTCATATATTATTTAATTTTAAGTTATCTATTGTAAGTGTAAAATGGAATTTAATAATACTATCCTGATAACATTTTTTAAAAGAACATTTTCTGAGTATATCCCGTTGTGTACGACGGGGTCAATGAAAGCATCCAGAGATATTCAAGTATACAATCTAAATTAAGATTCTAAACAGGCATTACAGATGCTGGTAACTTTGGCAATTATCATTTTGTTTGGTGAACAGTAGTAAAACAGTGTGCGGTAAAAGTGTTTAGAGAGAGAGGATAAATAAATTGAACAGTTTTGCAATGCAAAGTGGTTTGTGGTGTTTTTGAGGATTTCTTGGCTCTTGCTTAACTGCTATTGTGAAGCCTGGAGCAGATTTTCCCATTGCTAATGCCCTAGAAGTATTAATTCACTTTGATATGCTAATTAGAGGGCATTATGCAAGAAATGAGATTAAGTGGCAGCATGAAGCCATTTGCCTGTCAGTAAATTGAGAGCTTTAGCATCAGGAGGAGCTTTGTTTTTTCTGAGTTTCTCTTGGTTTTGCATATAAATAAAATTGATTGAAAGGTCTAGAGAAGCTTCTAGAACATTGGTGGTTCTTTTTCTCCTTCTATGATTATTTAAACTTCATGTTAAAGCCTTTCTCTGAATATTAATTGATCTAATGGGAGATACTGAACATGAAAAATTTCATTGTATTCTCAGTTACTGTATCTTAACAAAAGGAAAGTATTAGAATTGTGTCATCTGATTTTCGTGGTATTATTTTAGATACATCTTACAGCTTTGTGTTGTAGCCTCTCCAACTGCTAACTACTCCTGTGCTGAGAACTCTACCTGTGTGGAGGTATTTTTGCCAGTTCTGCTGGTCTGGGGACTGGGATGCTGAGGGCCTGACCAGCTGAAGCCGAACGGTCGGCTCGGCTTCCTGGCCGCTGGGGCCGTGGGCGCTGATCCCCCCACGCACTCACTCAGCGTCTCCCAGCGTTTCTTATGTAAATCACACGTATATTTTCCCTCATGTAGGAAGGAAGGGGTTCTAATACTGATCATAGATTTTATTCAGCTGCCAGAAATTGTGTTAAAGTAACATTAAGGGATTGACTTACAGCCGTAAGAGCAAGGAAATTTGGAGTTAATAGTTAAACTCTGCCCTTAACTCAACTCATTGAACCTATTTATTGGAGCATATATGATACGTAAGATCACTGTGCTGAGACCTCTGCAGTCTTAGGACACTCCACAATGACTCAAAGACAAGAGTTTCTGATTTAGTTCAAATTTTTCTTTTTTTTTTTTTTTTTTGTGTGTGTGTGCGTGTATGTGGTTTTTATTCATTCTTGGAGTTGCTTTACTACAGTTTTGTGGTTAGTTTTCTTTTTAAAATACTGTTTAAAGAAATATCACAAAAGCCATTCTGGAAATCCAGCAAAAATTTGTCAACAAATAAAACCTAAACGAAACCAACCCAAGCCTCTCTAGTCCTCTTTGCCTGAGTGCCTGCAGAACGTTTGCTGTTTGCATGCCCATCTCCTCCACAGATTGTTGTTGCAAAGTCAATCAGGGGAGCAGTGCTGGAGTGACAGTGCTTGTTATGAGCCCCAATAGTTATTTAAAAGAAAGGAAAAAGGATAAAAAAATGCCCCAGAGCTCCGTGTGGGGGCTGTTCATGCTAGATGCACATGCTCTCCCTGATCCTGGCAGCTGAAGTCTATCACTGTTGGGAAATTTTTAACATGAACCATATAAGACACAAACCACGGCAGTTTTCCTGAAGCCACAGGGGTTTTCATGTCAGCACGGGACAAGTGGCACGTGCGCCACGGGCCCCTGCCCGCTGTCCCCTGCCCCG
>NW_008585755.1:0-2685 GCF_000691845.1 Merops nubicus | reverse complement strand
AGCACCCAACATCCCCCCACAAATACATGTGCAAGAACACATGCAACATAAATACTAGGACTGAAGTAGCACCCAACATCCCCCCACAAATACACGTGCAACATAAATACTAGAACTGAAGTTGCTCATACAGTCCTAGATCAGTTCCTTACAAACTCACCCTACGATCCAGTTATCCCACAAAGACACTAGTCCTGTGTAGCTGGATCCAAACCTAACTAATAGATCTTAACAGCAAGAGGATCACATCTACTCAATGGATTTATTCTGCTTGTTAAGTCCACTCAATAAATGCTTTGCCAACATATTTGCACAGTTTTTGATGGCAGAGTGCTGGAATGCTGGCTTTCAGGATTCCTGGCTTCTGCTCCAGGCTATGTGAGCAGTATCTGGTTTCCAGATCAGGAAAAAGAGTGAAAAGTAACACAGCCAAGTACAGAGCTTGGTACACCCATTCTGAAAATCAAGATGTTTGGAGAGAACTTGTAAAATGTTATGTATTTGGAGTACAGCCAGGGTTTGGGTTGGGCTAGGGCTGTAGAATCATTTTGTTTGTTATCTGCAAAACCCATTCAGTTGCTTTCTCCAGGACAGGAGTGAAACCTCTGTTCAAAATTAGTGTTATGCAGGAGCTGTGAAGAGTCACAGATAGGACTCCTTTGCATATGAGCTGCCAGAGACCTTGAATGCACTTACAGGTAAAGCTCAAAAAAGGTTTTTACTGAAATCAGTGGAAGTAACTCAGTAGGGGATATCTGTGAGTCCAAAGGGTACAGCTTCCTTCCCCTCCAGTTGCAGCTACAGTAAATGCTTTTGAAACCTCTGGTTCACAAGCTGGAGCACAAGAAGTTCCACCTCAACATGAGGAAGAACTTCTGTACTGTCAGGGTTCCAGAGCACTGGAACAGGCTCCCCAGGGAGGTTGTGGAGTCTCCTGCCTTGGAGACTTTTAAGACTGTCTGGATGCGTTCCTGTGTGACCTGCCCTGGACTAGATGGTCCTAACCTAAGGTGTTAAAATGGATTAATCTGTGCTTAGGCCCAAACAAAACCACAACCCCTGTGCCCAACTCACTTACTCTAGTTAGAGAGAGGCAATGGTATGAAAAACACTGCTGCAGCAAAGGCCTAAAGCCAAGGCATTACACAACATGGAAGGACACCTGGCGAGCCTGGTAGCATCTGATAACACCAGTAGATCTGATTTCATATCATTCCCTAGACATCATTTAATCTGTCAGAGGTGTGTCTCCCCACTTTTTACTCCATGTTTCCAAATACATCACTTATAAGTTATAAGCTCCCACTGCTGGCTGGGCACCAGCCACTTTTCTCAGCTGCAGAGCAGGGTGTTCTTCAAACAAATTGGGGATTCAGATGAGAGGTGAGTCACCTCCTCTTGCACATTCAAAAATCCATTCCCCCCAGTGCTAATTCACTTAAATGCTCTACCTCACACGTGAATACAAGTAGTGACCTGCATTCAGTCCCTCTGAACAGCAGGCTTAAATAAAGATTCTGGTACTCTTTTTTCCCCCCAATTAAGTACTAAGAACAAAGAACCTCCTTCCTAAGAAATGAGTACTTCTCTTTCAAAAATTTCTACTACAACACTGAACTGCCTTTACAGATATGCAAGATAGTGATATCTTCTGTAATATATAATTACAAATATATTGTATACTTAGAAAAGACTATTAGATTTTTTTTTTGCAGTAGTTTGCAGCTACACACAAGACTTCAGAGGTGCTAATCCCATTAACAATAAAAAGCCTGCTTAACCTTGAAGTCATGCCAAGAAATTCACATGCCAGAACACTCTGGATTGTGTATTTTAAGCCTTGCTTATAGAACATTGAAACACAGCACGAATGAAACAGGAGTTCACAATCTTTGCTAAGGGAAGACCACTTTGCAGGAAGACCACTGAAAGAAGCTGATGGAGTCTAAGATGAGAGGGAAAATAAGGCCATTCCACTCTTTCAAGTTTATAAGTTACTCCTTCCACTCTATATGCAACCCTCTTACCATAAAAGTCTTGGGACAGTCAAAGGCTCTGAAAGGCAGATGGTTTAATTTTGAGAATAAAGATTTAAACTTCAAAAAATAATTTTAAATAGAAAACACTTATATAAAATAAATGTATTTCACTGCCAACACCTATCGCTGAGTATAGTTATCACATTTCCTTAGATATTTCAGTATATCCAGTACTAATGGGTAGGTTTGAAAAAAACCAGACCTCTGCACTGAAGAACACAGACTGCAAGGGCAGGCACCTGACAGCTACTGGGCAATTCCTTTGTTGGTATCTAAGAAGCACTCAGGATCTTCTGTGATATTCCCTTCTGTTTAGTTAAATAACTTGGTACACATTCCAGTGTCTGCTCTGACAATACACAGACACAGACAAATGCACCAGGTCCCATTCTGGGTTTGACAGATGACAGAACCTCTACACTGCAATACTGTGGTATTAGCCAACCTATTTTTGACCTTTCATTCTGATATCAATGACACACTGAACTAATGAAGCCACCTAACCATACTTCCTGAATAATTTCTTTTACTCTTGTCATACAGAGGTCTTGGCAGGGATGCTATAAAGTCTGGGATTAAAGATGATATTATTCAGTGGAATTGTGCAAATAAAAAAAAGTGTTAGATGTTACTTCATTTACTCAAA
>NW_008585754.1:673-895 GCF_000691845.1 Merops nubicus | reverse complement strand
GGATGAGGATGATGAGGATGGGGATGGTGGGGATGAGGATGATGAAGATGGAACATTAGGATGGGGATGGGATGAGGATGATGAGGGTGGAACATGAGGATGAGGATGGTGGGGATGAGGATGATGAGGATGGAACATGAGGATGAGGATGGGGATGGACATGAGGGTGGGGATGGGATGAGGATGATGAGGGGGGAGAAGGACATGAGGATAGGGATGGGG
>NW_008585754.1:0-330 GCF_000691845.1 Merops nubicus | reverse complement strand
GACTTGAAGATGAGGATGGGGATGGAGACAAACATCATGAGAATGAGGATGGAGACCACAGAGATGGCGTGAGGATGAAGAGCAGAGGGATGGGCTAGGGATGATGGCGATGGGGGTGAGGAGGATGAGGATGAAGAGCTGTTTAGGGGGTGTCCCCAATGCCCCCCCCCCTTGTACCATAGGACGCCAGGGCCACGTCCTCCGTGTCCATCCAGGGGAACTTCTCCTTCAGCTGGGTGGGGGACAGCAGGGCCACCTTTGCCCCTTCCTCCCTGGGGACGGGCAGGGTGAGACCCCCACCCCCTCCACCCCCCCCAAAATAAAGCAGAG
>NW_008585753.1:0-8683 GCF_000691845.1 Merops nubicus | reverse complement strand
TTCTGCCTTCTAACCCGGACAGAACATACTTGTTTTTTTTAAATACAGAGCTGAAGCAGAGAGGAACTGAATGACTTGTCTAAGGTCACCCAGATCTTCCCAGGTCTCCAGCACTGGTGCAGGCAGAGACCTCCATCACATGCACTTCTGGAGCTGCAGGGGAATCTTATGGCTTAAGGATGTGCTCAGAGTGCTGCTGCTCCCTCCTCTCCTGACAGCCTGTATGTCACCAGACCTTGCAAAATCTGTCACGAGGAGGCAGAACAGTTAAGGGCATAAGTACCTGCATCAGACCTCATGAAGGTGCTTCAGGTTTGGGGTAGGCACTGTGGGAGCTGCCAAATTTAAAGACATTCAAAAAGATTTTCACAAAAGTATTTATAGAGACAGCCTGTCTCTACATGTCTATGAATAATGCTCAAGTGTCAACACTTCCAGGCCAGGATCTCAAGATGCTCTCACCTGCTATAAGATTGTTAATGGCCATTATGCCTTGTTTCAGAAATGGGGAATGTCAGGCCCACAGTAACAAAATGATTCTTCTGCAGTTAAATAAAAGGGAAATAAAAGGGAAAAAAATAATTCTGAAATCCTGGCTCGTGTCCTGTATTATCTACAAAGTGATTGAACCCCTCCTCTCAGAATCTTCCCTGTCAGCCTCACCATCCTCCCACTGCCAATCTTTATTTCTTTGATATTGTCATTTCCCTTCCTATAGTCTTTCCTGCTGTCTTTCCCAGCAATGATCCCTTCCTCCTAATCCTGCAGCTTTGCCTCTCCTAAAGCTGGCAGCACTGGGCCATCTCCCTAGGACCAGGGCTTCTCAGGGGGGAACATGCAGCTGTTGGTGGCTGGGAAGTAGCTGGTGGACTCCCCGTTCCCCTGGGCTATGCTGCAGGAGGATGCTGAGTGAGGATGTCAGCAGAGCCAGCAGTAAGAGGCCTTGACTGCCTGTTCAGTACCCTGGGAGCAGCCCCTAGCCCCTGGAAAAAGGGATCTGAAAGAGAAAGGCTGCTCCCTGTGGCCTCACCCAAATGATATTTTATCTGGCACGAAGGAGTTGTTGACAGAAGGGTCTGTGTGTCACCACAGATGAGAGATTCTTGGCTGCTAGGGATGTGCCTCCACCAGTCAGCTCCACTTCAGCAAGAGGGCAGACAACTGTTCAAAGCTCCTGCTCACCCATGGCCAGAGATTGAGCACAGTTTTTCAGTCTGCTCATAAAAAGGGCAGTCAGGTAGAGCCAGAGGGAGGGCACAGCCAGGACAGCCAGCTCCCTTGTGCTGTGTGGAAGGAACCAGGAGGAGAAGCAGGTTTATTTATGGCACTGCTGCTCAGTTTTGAGCACACAGGAGTTGGAAAGTGTACAGTTTTCATGTTAATTTATCTTTAAACTCAGGAGGAAAGGCTGGTCTCACTACCTGTGAGCATATCACTGACCTGCTCCCTGGGGTCTATTAACCTGCAACATCCTCTTCCAGTGCATCTCTCCCAGGATATACTTCACCAGCTAAACTAACTACACACAATTTGCTCTCAGGATGCACAATGGTCTAATAATGGGACTAGTATGGTATGCAACCACAGGGAAATGGCTTTGAGCAGAGCACAGGTACTTTCCAAACCTGCCTTCCCAAGCAGTGCCTCTCCAAGTGATGAAATGCAAGGCTATCAAGTATCATGACAGAAAGCACAGATAAATAAACCAGGAGGGTGCCTCTTAAAAATCAATGTTGCTCCATGATCTTTTTCCCAGGAGGATGAAGTTTCCAGTGTGCTAGCTCTCTCTCTCTCTCCGTGTGGTATCACATACTGCATGGTCTGTTCCCTATAAGCTCTCAACATATGCTACAAATCTGCCTCTGCAGTACAAGTTTCCTCAATCAGATGCTTATGGCTTCTTCTGATCTCGTGCAGCCACACGTACGTACATGGGGTATTGCCACAGGCTATCCATCATTCCTCCCTTCCCAGCATCTGACCCACAGGTTGGGTTTGTGTATGTTTGGCTGCAGTTTCCACATAATCACACAGGAAACTTTAATTCTCACCTTATGAGGCCAAGCACAAACACCTAACACTGGACACAGGCTGCAGTTCTAATCCTTGTCTTCCCAAAGTGTCATGACTGCATCCCTGACCACCAACAGACTGTGTTTGTCACAACTGGTGGAGAAATATCTGCATCAAGTTCCTTTGCAGGCAAGCCTTACCCTTTATGATCAGTTAGTTGTTTCCCTGCATTGTTTTCCACCTCCTCCTCACAGTAACAGTTGAAGTCACCAGGAAATTGCTGCCCTCTGCCTCTGAGCTCTGCTCAGGTGGGCTGTGGATTGAGCACAGTGGTGGTGCAGGAGGTGGGCACCTGCCACCACTGCAGCACCCACAGCTCCTTCCAAAGTCCCCCTGAAATCACCCACTGCACACAACGAGCTTCTGTTGCACCAGGCCAGGGTTGGGGAGGAATAAACAGATAATATTTTAGGTAAAAAGATCAAGCTCTAACACACGTCCAAATACAGTGATGAAGCAGGTACAGATTTCCTGCAGGCATCAAGGGCAAGCAGACCCATCCACTGCAGACCCATCACGGGCAAGCAGACCCATCCACTGCAGACCCATCACACCTCAAGGCTGTGACTTGCCCCTCTCATCCCTTCTACTCATTCACCAGGAATTCTCTGTGCCTGGCCCCTTCCTCATGCCAGCCCCAGCAGAAGACACAGCTGGTTGGCATCATCCACCTTCCAGCTGCTTCTGTTTAAGGCCATGAAAAGGAGACGAGGCTGTGGGTCACCCCAGCCCCTGCCTTACTGCAACCACCTTCCAGCTGGACAAACCCTCCTGCCTCAAGGAGTGACATAATTTGGCACAACGCTCCCCAGGACGGTGCTGTCTGTACACATGCATGTTCCATACATCACCAAGTCATCCTGATTCCAGCAGGGCTTGTCCACCACCCTCTGACATCACGTTATTTGTGCCTCATCCTCTCTGATGGCATATTTCTGTTTACCATCAGGGAACGTGGCTCTTTCAGAAGCACATACACCAGCACAGGGAGATTTCTGGCAGGGCTAGGCCCTCCCTGGCTGCATGCAAGACAGAAGATATTTTAGCTGCCTGAGGGACTAGATGGTGACCTGGAAATGGTCTTGTAAAATACCCACCTTGTGCACGGAGCGCACGGCACGGAGGCATCGGAGAAGTCCTGTGAACAACCCGTGGAGCTGGAGCCACACACTGTTTCATCTGCTTCAACTATGGGCTCTGTCACCCTCCAGCATCAGTTCTGCTCTGCCTGCGAGGCTTTGCAAAGCTGTGTAGCCTGAATTCCTGCCAGGAGCAACTTTGGTGCTGGAGGGATCAGTGGTGGGCCCTGTGCAGCGCATCAGTGACTTAACCATGGAGGAGGAAAGCTGGGGAAATTCCCTCCCACTCTGAACTATTTCTTGGCTCTTTACATGAGTTATCAGCCCTTGGGAATGTATTATCCACTCCCTGTACTTTTCTGTGGTCTGCATTATCATTTCCTAAATATTAGCACGTGCTGTTTATCACGAGGTCTGCAACCCTCGTCCACTCCAGGGAGTTTGTGACTAAGACACAGCAATAAATTTGCTGATATTCTATTGCCTTTACAGCACTAAGAGGCACACAACTGAAATTATTATCTCAGAGCCTTCCACTCCTAATCTCACAGTGAAACATTAGTCACCAAAGGCAGGGAGGATGTACATGAATGCAGGTTGTTGATACTCACAGTGGATTCAGACTCAGGCTCTGAGTCTGCTGACCAATAATGATGATCACTTGGGCTCCACTGGTCTTATAGCATGTGTGAAAAGCTCAAGGAAACCACAGTATCTGCAACTCCCTTTTAACAGCATGTTTGCTTCCTAAGAGCTGCTAGGCAAGGGAAGGGAACAGGGTGTGTTTGTGGGCTGGGAATCAGTTCTAATAACATCATGGGGACCAAAATGAAGACCACGGTCTCCAATGACTGCTCTTCCTCTGCATTTATTGCAGAACAGAATCATCCAACGCCTGACTCAAAACCTGTTGACTCCACAGAAAGATTCTGCAGCAGGTCCTAGGACCTGCTTGGACAAGACATCACCTCATACTGACTTTGCTCTGCCCTGCATGTTTGGGGAGTTTGGACATCCTCCCTGCAACAGCCTTTGTCTGAGAAGGGATTCCTTGAGTGGAAAGGTTACTCCAACACCTCCACATTTCTAAGCCCCAATGCTCCTTTTAGACTCATTCTTGGTTATAGACTAGAAATGCTCCATCCTGACCACAGGATATGGTCCCAAGCACCTTCAAAGCAAGTTGGAGTTCAGACTGAACCGGAAACTTTTAATAAAGAGTATTAGGGATGGTCTGGGGTTTTTTTTTTAATTAGAGAAATGACTTAAATGCTACTTGAACGTACATGTGCAAAAGAAACACTGGTCTGTGGAGTCTGTATTTTTCAAAGTTATTAAGTTAGCCCAGCTTGGTTTCCACCACCAATCTAAATAATGGTGGATGCTGTCCAACAACTGCTTTTTCCTTCCAGACAGGCTGAGAAATCATGGGCAAAATCATTAGTATTAGAAAGGAGACATCCTCCTGCCCTGAACGTACCAGACAGAGCTGCATGGAATAGCTGCTGCTCTTTGAGAAAGGGGAGCCCAAAGAAAGGAGGAGACTTGTTGAACAGCTGAGTGGCCATGTCCCATGTGCAGAGGGAACAACGAGCATTAGCAGGGTTGGCTTTACAACAACAAAAACAACAGAAAAAAAATGGACAAAATATTTGAGAACAGCCTAAGAGCGAAAAATGGGGCAGCCTCCCCAGCAGCATCAGGGCACAACCCTCTCCCCTGTCCCTCTCTTGGGAGCCAGGGCAGAAAACCCTCCCAAGTTCAGGGTTCACTGGCCATTCCTGGCCAAGACAGGACACTCTCCATCACACAAGGGCCAGACTGCCTCAACACATCCCCTGTAAGAGATTGTTCTGCAGCCCCGTGGCCCTTCCTGGCAGGAAAGCTGTCCTGTTCTGGAGCAGGGATGTTTCTAAGTCTGCCAGGCTCCTGAATGCAGCAGCCTGTTATCCTAGACAGACCAAAAGAAACAAAGAGGGACTGGAAGAATAAACATCAATGAACTTCCTTGATCTGGAGGTCAAACACAGGGCATATCTATATTAACAAACTAAAGGGCTCAAGCACTGAGAACCACGGCTGCCTCCTCGATGTGTTCAAAACTCATCACCCTCCCTCTCTGCTGCCTGGGAGACACAAGGGGAGCAGAAGATGCTGGGGGCTGCAAATCAGGGGGGATTTTCCCTTGGCACAGGGATTTCCTAGTGGTGGGCACGGAACCAACAGTAGTAGCACCCAGGATGTGATGCAGGAAGAGTGAGAGGTGGCTGTGCTGTGGCATGCTGCACTACGGCTGGCAGAGGCTGCCAACAGGATCACAGCCATCTGGAAAGGGCTCTAACTAAGCTGTGCTGGCTTCTGCCAAATTCAGGGCTGAACTTGGTACTCCCTGGAGAGCTTCCAGGACTGTGGAGTCTAGCTGGAAGCTGCATGCACTAAAGAGAGATTGTCTTGAACTAAGAGAGCTGCCCTGTGTTACTGGGGGGGGTACACACCAGCAGAGAAGCCCTGGTCCTTTCCCCAGATGATACAGGTTGTCAAAGCAAGAAGTTCTTTGTCCAGCCAGAACATGTCCTCAAAAGCAGGCAGGACCTCCCCTGCTGGGATCAGGCTGTGGAGGTAACACCTCCAGGCACGTGAGGCCACGCCACGGGCAGCACAGGGTGCACACAGGGCAGCAGGGCAGCCAGAAGGCAGGAGGGCTATGGAGGTGTTCACAGCTCTGCTGGTGTCACCCCAGCGTGGAAAAAGATCCCACAGAGCTGGGGTGCAAAATATGGACCTGCCAAAGCATTCTGCATGACTACAGTCCATAAACATCCCCAGGAGGTTTGGACTGCGGGAAGTTGTTATTCTTGGGTTGGTACAAAGCATTTCTGGTTGCAAATTATCATCTTTTCCGTGTTATAAACTCTAGCCCTAACCTCAAATTCTTGCTTCTGAGATGGGTAAGTTTCCACTGAAATAAAAACAAAAGAAAAAGAAGGAGAAAGTTTTCCTTTTATCACTCACTGAGAAAAGGAAGGACACAGATTCCTTTCATGTCTCAAAATAGAGAAGAGGCTCTTTGCTCTTCCGTGTCATAAGAAGGATAACACTGCCATGTCCATTTTTGGGATTCGTTGTTTTCAAAGATGGCTAAACCCCAGAAATAAATAGCAACACTAGCCCTCTCTCTCTTGCATTCTTGCTGCCTTCCACAGGAACAGCTGCCAGAGCCATGAAACTATATTAGGACCACTGCATCCCTTAGAAAAGGATAAACCCTTCCCAGGGTTTCATCGTTGCTCACTGAGAAGAAGTGAGGGAGTCAGCATTAGGTTCAGACACCTGTATTAAGTGTCTGCAATGTAAATGTCCACGTGGGTATTAGGTGTGTGAGTTCCCATCATTATCAGCACTGATCTGGTCTTTACAGTCTGAGAATAATTCAGGGGGTCAAATACTCATGATCCAGTTAAACGTGAGTGTCCAAGGCTTTTGAAGGCCAAAACTTCAAAGACAGGTTGTGCAAATGTTAGGCAAGACCTATAAATAAATGAATTGCCTAGGATGTCATCATGTGCATACATAAGGGCAACTCAGCTCTAGGTATCTAGTCAGTACAAAACCAAATTTCCTTAGCTCACTGGCTGCAGAAGCAGCTTTGATATCTCCTTGACCTCTAGACAGCTACACTCAGGATCAGAATCAAAATCTTAATCCCATCCTGAAAAACCAGGCACAAACCCACTGAAGAAGAAGAACCTTTCAGAAGAGCCATAATTTCCCAAAAGCAAGTATTAATGAACTACATAATATTTTTTTTCTGGTAATAAGATATGAAACTATCAAAGACTAGTAAGTTTAAAAAGATTGAAAGCAATTTAGTGAATTTATCATCAGCAAGGTGGTAGAACTTCGTTTAAACATCATGAGCTTTGAAGACTCAAGAAAATAATGACAAATAGTCGTTGCAAATATGTAATTTTGTAGAAAACACATTCCAGGTGAGAATTATCTGACCTAACTTTAGATGTCAACAATGCAGTTTGTCTAGTCACCGTGGGTTCCTTTAAAAATGAACAAGATAAATAAGCACTTGTAAGATACCTGAGATATCTACTTGAAAATGAGATCAACTGCAACCTAAAAATGCCTATTATTTCTTTTCACATACTGACTACAAAGGGAGGCCAGCATATCTAGTCCATATGTAGCTGATTATTCTGTAGATGGCTACATCTGGTCAGCATTAGAGTACATTTAATAACATACCTATTTTGCAACTGCATTCCTATTCAGATAAATATATCTATGCACTCAGTACTCCATCCCTCCACTTGCACCTTTGCACCCATTGCCAGTCTAAACCTTTAGTCTTGAACTTCAAAAGCAGTAGGCTGGACCTGGCTACACTGAGATCTATGACCTGCCCCATAAGGTCCCTCAGGAAAACACAACTCACCAAGCCAGGACAAGACAGCTGAGACACAGCTAGAGAGACATGGTGTTCCCTCCACAGAGTCTGCAGAGGAGGGCTTACAGAGAAATGGAGAGGAATCACTACAAGTCCTTTCACTGAGGAAAATATTTTTGCCCTAACCAAAATGTCAGTGCTAATGATGAAACACATTTCCATGAATAAAATCTATCTGCTCAAGACTTCAGGAAAAGCATTTATGAGAAGCCATCGTGCCAAAAAGTAAAACAATTCAGCTGATCCTGAATTCAAGAGCAAGCCAGCTCGTATATGTAAAGAGCTGGTGAACCTCCCTGCAGGCTGGGGTGAGTAAATCATTTCTTGCACCAGCCTAGCTTGACAGTGGAAGAGCCTGGCTCAGCCAGGGGTGTGCCAGCAGCCCAGGGTGTGCCAGCAGCCCAGGGTATGGGGCACAGTTTCTTGGCCAGCTGCAAAAGGAAGGTCAGTCAGTCACCCAGAGCTATAAAGCAGCAACTTGCACTGTTAGGAGAAGCCTGCCTCCCCATCTGGAAATTAAATGTAAGCACATGCATTGGCCTAAGTGTTACTTCAGAGAAAATCATTACCCTGACCATGCTGAATGGGAACAGGCAGGAAAGAAAAACAAAAAATACAAACCAATATCTGTGCCTTCCCTGTTTCAGCTTCTTGGCTGTCAGAGGCACCCTCATATTTAATTAAGCACAACTTCAGGGACAAAGAACAATGAGGTGAGGAAGGAAAGAAAATCCATTTGCTTGTTCATACTGTAACAGGCTAAGAAACATCTAACAGAAAATGTACATTACACACATTCTGAGTCCTATTTACTAGGTGGCTTGATCCCCTCAAAAGAGAGCCACAACACAGCACCAACATCCTATACTTCATCCTTTGCTGGTAGCCAAGGCATCTGCAGAGGGTTTTGATAATCTCTGGTAGCACAGAGGAGAAAATTTGCCTTCCTTACTTGTGGGAATCAGGTACAGCTTTCACACAGCAGAAGTCTGACCCTTTGAGCCCTACACAGCACATTTAAAAATGTGTGTTAGCATGCAATCCTGGCATAAACTCTGTATGGTGTGGGGTT
>NW_008585752.1:965-9632 GCF_000691845.1 Merops nubicus | reverse complement strand
CACCACGTGTGGTGCCCCCACCCCTCGTCCCCATGGGGATGGCAGACCCTGACACGAGACACAGAGCTTCCTGGGGAAGGGGCACCCAGAGCCCCCAGCGTGGCAGGGAGCCCAGCACTGAGCACTGAGCCACAGCACAGGGAGCCCCAAAGCTCGTGGGATCCCCTCACTCCTTCCCCTCCAGCCCCACTGACTTCTTCCAGACGAGGATCTCGGGGCCACGCTGGAGTTGTTCTGCTCTCCAGGGTGCACATTGTTTAGATATCCCTCTAGGACAGGAGGAAACAGCCTCAAGTTGTGCTGGGGGGGTTCAGGTTGGAGCTGAGGAACAATTTCTTCCCTGAAAGGGTTGTCCAGGGCTGTGCCAGGCTGCCCAGGGCAGTGGTGGAGTCCCCACCCCTGGAGGGGTTTCCAAGCTGTGGAGATGTGGGGTGAGGGACACGGGGCAGTGGGGACCTGGGAGTGCTGGGGGATGGTTGGACTCAATGGTCTTAAAGGTCTCTTCCAAGCAGAACAATTTTGTGACTCCAGGAAATCTGCCTGCCCTGGGAAGAGCTAGGTCCTCTGTGAGGGGGATACCCTACTCGGGCCACTTACAGGAGCAAGTCTCTCCTTCCCTCTGCCTCTGAAATACACCAAGGAGATTTGCAGGCTGCTTATCCCACAGGACTAGAGCTCAACTTGTAGGCAGAAAATTTAACAGGGGATTAAAAAAAACCCCAAAGTCAGTGGTGCCCACTGCACAGAGGGATTTTGCAGAGGGGCACATCCCACAGAGCCTTCCTCAGCATTTCAGACCCACTCCTTGCTGTCATGCTCCTCATTTCTAGGAGGGAGCCCATGGCTTTTGTACACCAAGCAGTGAGAGGGGGTCTGCTCAAACACCACGGGGAGCACGGGCAGGGGTGGGGACCAGAGGACCCTCCCCTCACGCTCACCCAAACATTGATAACACAACAAGTACATGGCCTTGGGCAGATGCAATTTTCATACCTCATGAGTCCCTGGGAAGGGAGGGCAGCTCCAGGCTCTCTCGTGCCTTGCACACATTTTGGGTGCTCTTTGGAGCTCCACACCCTGCAGTGGTGCATCCCCCCGTTCCCAGCACCTCTGCACACAGGAGGGCACTGAGAGCCCCTCCTCATTTCCCCAGGCCACCAGACACTCTTCCAGAGCTCTCTGCAGTCCCAGCCACAACCCAGATCCTCTATGGGGGGACAGTGTGGGGCATGACAGCAACCCCATGGCCCTGGCTGGATCCGGAGCACCCACGGCTCCCATCCACGGGCACCCACCTCCCTCCCTTCCCTGTCACCAGCACCACGTTAAGGCTGCTAAAATAAAGCCCTCTGGGTTATTTTTCACCATTCCTGTTGGTTCTCTGCACACGCTAAGGATCTATGACTCATTCAGAGACATGCCACGTTCTGTGGCCTCTGCAAAGGTAACCCCAGTGCTTTACCTGCCCCAAAATATCCCCACTGAAACAATAACGTGGGGTTAGTCACTGCCTCCCACAGAGGCAACAACGACACCGTGCAGAGCGTGACAGCTCACGCCAAAAAATATGCAATAAGGAAAAGATGCTGAATTTGTTATGCTGCTGGTGGCGTTTTTTTTTCAAACAGGCTGAGCCAGGATGTATAAATTTAAATCAGAGTTTGGCAACACTGACTGATGTCTTGCACATAAAGCTTTAAAAATATCAACTCGGCGTTCACGTCTCTCTGCTGGAAGCAAACCAGAGCACTCTGGTTTTCATTTAACTAGGAGATGTTAGAGCAATTTTTTTTCAATCAGAATTATCACCTTTTTTAACATCATTCTTTACAGCGTTTTAATTGACCATTGAAGAAAACCAATTCCAACATCAAGAGCATGGGTCATAAGATGGGAAAGAACACATCCAGAGCTGAAAGTATCACACACTTCCCAGTTTGCTACCAGCTCTTGGAGGTCAGACCAGAAAGGGAATTTCTAGTGAATCAAAGCATCCAAAATGCCCATTGATTTTGGGTGAAAGGGCTGAAACTTACAGAAATGAGATAAAGAGCTAATTTGGAAATCTCCTTTACAACTACTTTGCTAAAATAAGTACTTAATAAACACGCTGAGATTTTTCCAGGGGTTTCAAAATCACCCTTGGTGAGAGGTGAGATTTGTCAGCAGTGAGGGAGGGGGTGGGAAAGCAAACAAGCAGCACTGGGCAAAAGCTGCATCCATCCTCAAAGACAACCCCTTCACACCAAGAGCTAAACCAAGCCCTGGGGCTGGGGCTCTTCCTTCCCTGAAGCTCTGAGGTGGGTGATTTGGCCAGGAACAGGATGAATTCTTCCATGGTGAGTGTGGGGAACAATAGACAGACCATGATCCAGGAACAGGCAGTGACTGCAGTGGGCATCCAACACCCCATTTGAAAGCTGCATTGTTGGAGGTTGTGTTACATCAACCTGCCCAAGCTTCTCCAGTAAAGGTTTTTTTTAAGTTCTTTGCAATTATATAAATTTCTTCCCCAAAAGGGTTGTCAAGCCCTGGAAGAGGCTGCCCAGGGCAGTGGTGGAGTCCCCACCCCTGGAGGGGTTTCCAAGCCGTGGAGATGTGATGCTGAGGGACACAGGGACCTGGCAGTGCTGGGGGAGTGGTTGGACTCGATGATCTGAAAGGTCTTTTCCCACCTGAAGGATGTTATGCTCCTCTGCCCTGTTTCCCCAGCGTGTGTACACAGGCCTGTGGGAGCAGCGACACACGCGGAGCCGGGGGGGACTAGCTGGTGCCATTCCCCTCGGTGAGCACCTCTGCTCTGTTTACATGGAAACTAGATAAGGGATTCAATTCAAGGTCTGGTCTGTCTTAAAAAAAAAAAAAACAGAGTTATTAAAGGTCAGCAGCCCCACAGCCACGATGGTGCTGCTGCTCCAGAGCCCTTCTCTCATTTCCTGCGTTTCCAGGGGCGATGCTGGGGCAGGTGTGGCAGGAGCCTGGCACTGCTGTGCCCACACGGGTGCCACCTCCACAGCCCTGCTTCCCCCATAATAAGTCATTCCTATCTCCAGTGCTCGATGCTGGTGCTGGGTGAACGGGCAGGGTGGCTGCTGTGCCAAGGGGAGAGCCCCGTGTCCCGGTCAGACGAGGAGCTGGCTCCTCACAGGGGATCCACAGACCACGGATGAGGTTTGGCCTTTTGTGAGCAGCAGACAAATGGCCAGGGTGAAGATAAATGGCCTTTGCATTTTGTTTTACTTCCTAAGGATAATAACCTCCCGGGTGAGAGGCTGAATCAGCCCCTGCCTGCTCCCACCCCTGCCGAGTGCCGTAAAACTTTCGGGATCTCCTCAAAGAGCCAAGAATGAGCACGAGCCTTCAGAGGACCTGCACTCCCCCACAGAGCCACTTTCCTTCTCAGGGAGAGAACGAGGTGGTTCTAGAGGTCAAGGCAAAGCCTGTCAGCAAGGAGACTGGGGTCTCACCCCTCTGCCTGCACCCCACGCTAGCTGGGGGCTCAGCCTGGAGAGGCTGCAGGGTGCAGGGGCTCAGAGCCACCCATGCCCCAAACAGATTCAGGGGACTGAGCTGGATGGCAGGTTTTGAGGCAGAATAAGGGGGAAGGGGTTCACAGAAGCTGCTGGTCATGCCCCAGCCACTGGACCCCATTGTGGCCCCCAGGGAAAGCAGCCCTGGGCACACTGAGGCTTCTGCTGTGGGCTCAGGGGTTGTTATGGCAGGTGAAAAACAACCAGGAACCTGGGAAGCTGCAAAGGCATGATTGGAGGAGACATTCTTCATAAGGTAATCTTTTTCATTAAAAAAAAAACAAACCACAGTCCTTTGGGCATCCCTGGTGTCAAGACATGCATCTGTTTCACGTGGGTGAGCTGCTTGGGCTGAAGGAGAGCTCAGGACTCAGAGCTCACCCCCACCACCCACTAAACCCAGAGATATCCAAGGAGACTGTGGGGAGTTTCTGAAGGAACCAGCCAGGTTCTTTAGTCTCTCAGGTTTCTGTTTGCTTCTGCCAGCCCATCACCCCACAGTGGGGCAGCATCCCTGGGGTGCAGCCCCAGAGAGGGCTGGGCAGGGTGGGCATCCCCCCAGCATCTCCCACTCCCTTCCCAGCCTGGCTGGGCTCTGCAAACCCAAGTGGGATTTGTGTTGCCAAGCACAAAGGTTCTGAATTTCTCAACAAAAAGCTTGAAAATAATTTACTTCTCAGTGTAGCAGAATAGAGGGAAGACTCTGAACTATGCCAGAGCTGTGTGCTCCCCCTTTGCTCCACAGCACCACAGCTTTCATTGACATTTTTCTCCCCTTGCAACAGGAAATAAATAGAAGTATATGCCTGAAGAAATTCTTATGAATAACTCATAACCCCAAGCCCTGCTGCTGCCAGGTATGTTTGTGATGATGTGACGCAGTTATGCAACTGGGTTTTCCTGATCAGAAACACCATATTCTTGGAGCATGAAACTGGACATTCTGCACCACGTCCCTCTGCTCCTATGACTGCACCGGAGCCTCCGACCGTGCGTGGAGCAGCAAAATCCTGCAGTGAGCACCGTGCTGCTCTGAGCTGTGTGGGGAACTCCTCATGCTGCCTCCCCAGTGCAGCCACCACGGCCAGACAGGTGCCAGAGCATGGACATGGGAGTGTAAATCATCACTGTTGATACAGGGTTTAATTGCTTTTCATGACGAGCCTGAGCTATTGGCAGATTCTCCACTTCAGACCCTGCAGGGGTCTCTGGTCTGGACCACCAGACGCCCACCAAAACCTCATTTTTATCACCTCTCCTGTTGGAGGATGAGGAGTTAGGATTGTTTTCACCAGTGCCCCATCACTCTGCTGCCCTACTCCAAGAGCAAGGCTGGCAAGGACCAGCCTCCAGATATTCCTGCAAATAATCCCTGTAGAGACAACTACCCAATTTATTTTTTCCTTTACACGGGTGTTGTACCCACTGCTAAGAAACCTCCAGCTGTATTTCAGAGCAACTGAAAAACTCACACCTAGCCAAGTGGGATTCAGCTGCTGTGAATTATGGTCAGGACAAAGCCCAGCTCACCAGCACAGATCTGCCCAAAACTCAGACAAAAGCAACAGCAGCTCCACAGCCCTGGTGCCCTTGGCAAGGTCCCTGCCCCCCACGGCACCCCCTCCTCACCGGAGCACATCAGGGAGGGGCACCCACCCGTGGGCAGCCAGGAGAAAGGTTTTGGCTGCCCAGCTGCTGAGTGAATAGCAGGTGGAGGTGGAAAATAAAGCCAGAAAGTGCTTAATGAGGTCTAGAGATTAAAACAACATTAATTGGAAGGACCCAACGCCTCTGGGAAGCGACGGGATTTTCTGCCAGTCCCAAAGGAGCGAGTGGGAGATGCAGGGAAGGAGCCAGGGAGGGAGGAAGATCCAGAAGGATCCCTCAGCAAGCCCTGTCTCAGGGTTAGCCAGGCTGAGTGGCGTAAGCTGCAGAGGAAACCCAGAAAGACAAACAATTGTAGGAACCTGAAAAACCAAGTTCCTCTAGATTTCATGGGAAGTACGATTTCAAATCCTCCGACCTGTCTGTCTGAGGGGAAGTGGGCAATAAATAGCAGCCTGGTTGTTATCAAGAGGATGTGAGCTATTTATAAAAAATTCTTGGGCTTTTTGAACTCTTGTTTAAAGAGGCAATATCCTACACTTGGGTAATTGGGGGACTAAAACACTAAAGCAAACAAGATTACTCAGCCACCTTGGGAAAGTTTAGTGCTTACTTGTGTGGTTCTGAAATTTCCAGCATATTTAAACAGCTGCGTTGTTATTGTCCCCAAATCCAATGAAAAGAGAATGAAAAGGTCCTTCAGGTGGCAGGGTACGCAGGGACACACCAGTGAAGGCTCTTACAGGGGGATTTGACCATCACAGCTCAGCAATCCCAGCAGCTCACTGATAAATGAAGTTAGGGAACTCCTCTGCCTTTGCTGGGACAGCCACCGCCCCCATCCAGCACAAGGAGACATCCAACCCTCAGAGAGCCCCGTGGGGCACAGCCATCCTGAGAGGGATGGTTAAATCCCAGAGTCCCAGCAGGGTGGGGTGGGAAGGGACCTCTGGGGATCATCTCACCCAACCCCCTGCTCCAGCAGCTCACCCACAGCAGGGTGCCCAGGGTCACATCCAGGAGGGTTTGGGATCTCTCCAGAGAAGGAGACTCCACAGCCTCTCTAGGCAGCCCCAGGTCACACTGACCACGGTGCCCTTACCCTCCCAGCACCACAGGAATGACCACGGAGGGATGGATTTGGGGGTGCTCACCCAGGGAGCTTTGAGAGCAAGCCTCTGAGCTGCTCCCACACCCAAGGTCCTGGCCCACCCGGAGCAAAGCGGCGACTGACACACGCCAGGGAAACGTCCCTCCTGCTCCTTCTCACTGCCCCAGGACCCACACGTCAGGATGTGGCACCCAACGGAGCCCTCAGGGGTTTCCACTGGCTGCTTTTTTGGCTTCCTCCAAGCAGAACCGTCGGGCAGACAACACTGCTCCTCTGTGGGAACCACACACAAAGCGTCCCGACAAAACGATGGCATCGCCTAAAATACACAAATATGCTCAAAAGAAGGAAAACCATGAAATTAAGGATAACAAACAACAAAGAGAAACTCATACACAGAATCTGTTAGTGTTTATGAGTCACTGAGGCCTTCCTGTCTCCTCTTATAAACTGTGGGAATCCACTGTGGTCCATCCTCTCCCTGAAAGCCACTGAGGTGTTATTTTCCTCGCAGCCCCAGCGCCCGGGGAGGGGGGAGCTCATTGCACAAATGAAGGATTTTTTTTCCTTTTTTTCCCCTCTTCAAAGAAGGAAAGCAAATCTGAGGAGCAAATGCTGCGAGGTGGCTGCAGAAGCCTCGGTGATGAGATCCCAGCTCTGCTTCCCAGCAGCCCGGAGCTGAACAATGGATGGATGGGAAACGCCAGGAGAAGTTACAGAGCTTTGCACACCAGCTCTGTCTTTATTATTAACAAACAACCTCTCCCCATCCTCCTTCCTTTCTCACTTCTTCACTTGCTTGAGTATTTCTTTTCTTCTTGGCATTTTTAACCTTGCCCAGACTGCCTGTTCTGCTCCATGCAGGGTGTCCCACCACGCCAGGACACTGGGACACCAATCACTGCATCCCACCCCCACGCACCACCAGCATCACCCTGAGCTGTGCTCTCCCTTCAGAGCCAAGGTTTTCCCTTTGCAGGATGCACAGTCCCACCCCTCAGGCAGGACAGACACTGCCCAAGACCCCAGACCCTCTCCCCTTGGTCAGGCAGATGCCTTCTTTAACCCACAGGAAGGATGCTCAGCCCATGCTGCCTGGTTAAAACTGGAATACACAAACTAGAACCAGGAACAGCAAGTTTGGTTTGCTTTTTTCTTTTATGTGAAAGCCTCACACAACAGAGGATCTCAGATGGCTTCAGGAGAAGCCACCCAGACATACCCAAACCAGAACCAGCCTTGAACAGCTCATCCAGGCAGCATTGGCTGAACACATTTACATATTCAGGAACCAGCCTTGAACAGCTCATCCAGGCTGCAAGTAAAATTGGCTGAACACATTTGCATATTTATGGACTCAGTACCAACTTTGTGTGCAGAGATAAAAACATAAATCTGGACTGTAAGATGCTCTAAAGTGGCATTTGATACCAAAACACAACCCCCAGCTTTCAGGAGAACCCCAGGCAGTGCCTCAACGTGATGCCATTGAGCACAGCCAAAAGCTCAAGGGAGAATAAATCTTGTATTTTTACCATCAAAATTCCCTCCTTGCCCTTTTCCTGAGGAAACATCACCAGCCACTGACCCATTCCAGAGGTTCTAGAGCTTTAAATGGAAGGACAGGCAGGAGCAGGAGCTGTGCTCCTCCTGAGCAGTGCCCACAAGCCAGGAGCTCTCAGCAGCACACCTCCACCAAAACCTCTGTTCCCCTCATGTGATTCCTTCTGCTAGCTCACAACACAATTTTCCTGCTCCCTCTCTGGATTTCTTGGTTTCCACACCACAAGCACTGGAAATAAAATTATTATAATAATGATGCTGCCGCTACAACAAAAAGGCTACCCCCAAAATTACATATTTGGATGAAACAAGGGAGTTAAAACCCCTGAAATGTCAACCATGAGTGATATAATTCTATGTTTGCACCCACTGGAGGCCACGCTCCAGCAGCCCCTTTCACCACCAGTCACACCCCCCTGCCCTGCCCAGGACAGTGGCTGGGGAGAGGCTGAGCCCCCCGCTGCCAGTGAGCCTAAAAACACCAACAAGAAGAGATCAGAGTACTGACAGAGGGAGATATGGAGTGGAACCAAAGCAGGATTCTTTACAGGTAGTTTGTCCTGCTGGAAAGGCTGCAGGAGGAGCAAAATGTCAGTGAGCCTGCTGCAGCCAGCGTGAGGACAGTGCCTCTGTGAGAGGGTGCCTGGAGCTGAACCCTTCATCCCAGAGCCCCAGCAGGGTGGGGTTGGAAGGGACCTCTGGAATCATCTCCTCCAACCCCCTGCTCCAGCAGCTCACCCACAGCAGGGTGCCCAGGGTCACAGCCAGGCAGGTTTGGGATCTCTCCAGAGCAGGAGACTCCACAGCCTCTCTGGGCAGCTGCTCCAGGCTTGGGCCACCTCACACCAAAGATTTTCC
>NW_008585752.1:0-763 GCF_000691845.1 Merops nubicus | reverse complement strand
AGCCCCAGGGCTCTCAGCCTGTCCTGGCACAGGGATGCTCCAGGTCCCTCAGGATCTATGCAGCCTCCACTGGACCCTCTCCAGTAGCTCCTTGTCTCTCTTGAACTGGGGAGCCCAGAACTGGACCAAACACTCTAGAGGTGGCCTCACCAGGGCAGAGGGGCAGGAGAACCTCCATCGACCTGCTGGCCCAATCATTCAGACAGTTGTACTAGAAAGTCTCTTCCCCTCATAGACACTGTAACAACTGGTAACACAGCCTGGGAGCTCCTGGGTGGGTATGACTTAGTGCAGGACCAGCCTCAGCACCCAGCCTGGTGCCCAGCCAAAGTGAGTGGTGATGGAGCTGCACACACACGGGCAGCAAAGAGTCAGCAGCTCCCCCTGAGACCTTCAGCTGTATACAGACTCAGTTACTGGGAAATGTTACAGAAACCTTCCTGCTTCCTCAGGAATAGTAAAGAGAGATTTAAAATAAAAGTAAAATAGTTTTTTTTTTTCCAGCATCCACATGAGCTGCAGTTTCTGGGGTGTTGTAACAGGCACAGCCTTTAAGTATCAGTTTCTTTCAGGATGTGATCTCTTGTATGACAGTTGAGAGCAGCACCAGGGAGCTCGATCCCATAACCCTCCACCAACCAAGCCACCAAAGAGACCAGCACAACCCACCTCCACCTGCTTTAAACTCTGGGAATGGAATCATTCCCTTTTCCACCTCTCAGCCTCAGCTGGGGGCAGGGGAGCTGATGCCCTCCTCCCACAC
>NW_008585751.1:0-1782 GCF_000691845.1 Merops nubicus | reverse complement strand
CAGGGCCACGCTGCTGTCCCCTGCCCCCCCTGTCCGAGGGGGCCTCGCCGTGCCCGGGACCCCATCCGTGTGCCCTGCACCCCAGAGCCACCAGGTGCCACAGCTCCTCCTGCAGCCGGCCGGCTCCTGGCCGAGCCCTGGGCGAAGGTGGGATCGCACCCCGGGCGACCCCCGAGCCTGCCCCACCTCTCTCTGCCCCTGGGCGAAGCTTCTAACTCACATGTACTAGGGACCTCCACGCCTTCCTCTTCTTCAGAGCCCTCGTGGCTCTCGGCCAGAGTCTCCTCGTATTTGCACCACGAGCTGTCATCGGGACCAGGGAAGGAGAACTCTGAGTGTGAGAGGAGGACAGGAGTCAACGCTCGTGTGAGCAGCTGCTTGGAGAGCACTCGGCCACAGGTGCCCTGCGAGCTGCCAGGGCTTGCCCTACAGGACCTCTGAAGGTCCCTTCAACCCAAACCACCCCACGATTCTGTGATTTCAGGAGCGACAGCCACAGTGGTAAGTGCTGACTAGGAGAGTGCAGTCACTCCTCTGCCCAAGGACAGAGCTGGCAGAACTTGCAGCAGCAGCAAGGGGAAGAGTGCAGCCATGTGCCCACATCCCACCTCACAGCGAGCACCAGGAACCGGGTGTCTCACCAGTGCTGGGGTCTGTGGGGCTCTCCCCTCCCTCAGAGTCATCCGGGTCCTCCGCGTTGGGATCCTCTCCTTGCTCGATCCGCGACAGGAGGTCGGGCTTCGAAATGGCGGCGTCTGCACAGGGAGAGGAGGGTCAGGGCGTCCCCCTTGCCCCCACGGGAGAGACTCTCAGACCTTCGCCCATCAACCTTCCTGAGCTGCCGGGGTGACAGGGAACGGGGAGAGAGGCTCCAGAGGCTCTCACCCATCTGCAGCGCTCACCTTGCCTGGGCCCTGGGGACACGAGCGGCCTGCAGGAGCACACTGCTCAGGTGAGGAGCACCTCCCAGCCTGCAGCGTGAGGAGGAGGAGAGTAAGAAAATGCATCTGTGCTTACCTCCCGGCTTCCTTTCTTCTCCTCTCTGCTAAGGTCCACGGATCCATTACAATGGGGACTTCAGCTCGGGGCCAGCACCAGAGCTGTCAGCCAGCGGCAGCAGGGGAAGTGCCCTCCCCCGGCGGCTCCCTCCAGCCAGGACCGCTCCATCCGACTCGTCCGAGTCACCGGCTGCGTGCGGATTTGGGTGGGGGAAAGGGACAATCACAACCTCTCCTAGGGCGGAGAGCGCAGAGCTTCGCTTCCAAACAAGAGGGAGTCTCTGGGTATTCCTTCCCACCGCTGCTCTGGTGGATCCGTCTGCCTTAGGCGAGGGCCAAACCCCTAAATCTCAGTTCTCAAAGGAAACCTTCAGATGAAGCACAGATACATTTTTCTAAGCTCCAGGCTCAGATCCACAGATCCCCTTCGGTGGGACTGTTACGCTCCTGCGCCTCTAGAGCAGGACGCAGGCTCTTAAAGAGGAGAATGGGGGACAGTGTTTACCCTTCACCTCTGTCCCTGGCAGGCAGGGACTGCAGAAGACCTCTGTTCAAAACAAGAAAGGGGGAAAAAAAAAAAAAGGCAAAGGACGAAAGGCCTGGATGGGAGGGGGCTGTGTGAGCTGTGCCAGCAGCCCTGTGCCCAGGGCTGGGACCCTGCTGCCCACGGAGGTCCCGCCGAGGCGGGGTCGTTCTCAGAACACACGTGGGCCCCGTGAAGAGAACGTGTCCCTGGGGGGCAGAAGGAGCAGGCTGTGAACACGCCGCCCCAGGCGCCGGAGGG
>NW_008585750.1:0-2061 GCF_000691845.1 Merops nubicus | reverse complement strand
TATATAGTAATATATAATGTTAATAACATTATGCTAAATATAATAATAGAAGAACAGGAATAATGTCAGAGATCACACAGTCTATTCCCTGCAGTATCTCTGGATTCTTGTTGAATTTCCTAACATCTAGCTGTAGGCATTTATTTTAGACCTTGAAACCTACAAATGTAATAAAAACTCTCTAGGAGCCATTGCAGCCTCCAGCACGTTCCTTTAATGATCTAGATACAATAAGAGTTTTTTTGACATATTTGGAAAGTCAACAAAATTGAGGACAGGAAAATGAAGGGTATATTCCCAAATCTCACGGTCCAGGCATGCAGAGTGGCCTCTTTGCTACCTTGGAAGACCATAATTTGTGCCATGAAGTATGCCTTTATATTCCCATACCTTATCTACTAGAAAAACTGGTTATTCTCTGAGGTTAAAAATAAAAAGGAAAAAGGATAACACTGTAAATACCTGCTTCTCCTCATCTTTTTGTTCTTTAGTGATTGTGGGTTCCCACCTACTGCAAATACAAATTTCACAACTTTCCACCTCATCGAGCGCATGGACAAGTCCATGGGACTCATGTCTACTTTAACCATGTTAATGTACTTCTAACAGGGACAATGAAACCTAGGGAATTACAGAGATATCTTAGAGGGCCACCTTTGGAGACTGAAGTTCACGACCAGGATAGAAACATGGAAAACAACACAAAAAAGCCATCTTTGTTTGGGGAGGATGAAGCTGATGAGCAAGTGGGTAAGGTGAGCTTCCTTGCTCGCAAATCCACAGTCTGTAATTCTTTCACAGAGAACGAAGTGTGGCATACACATGGAGTAGCTAAAGTCAGTCTGATTCATTGTCGGGTAAAAAGTACTTGGCTATTAGAGCTCCCATCCATAACTGTTCAGCTCCAGATACAGCTGCTTGCAGTGGGGAGGAAAAACTAAGAAAAGAGCAGAATCAGTGAGTAGTTCCTCACTGCTACCTATGGGGCATTATCTAGAATCAGACTCGCTTTTGAAAGTAAAAGTGGAAAGAGCTGTGCCCTTGGGAGCGCATGCAGAAATTGCTGATGCTCAAGCCACAGATAGCCCATATGGTTTTATCATCTACATTTTTGACAACAACAAGTCGTCTTTATTACGTGATTTGGTGGAAGAGATTGGAGAAATCAATGCTAAAGTCCTCGGGCTGGACTGCTTTCCTGTAGCCTTCACTGGAATGGCTCTGGCTGTGTTAAAACTGAAAACCACACTGGAAAAAGTCTCTGAGTTGGATATTATTACTGGTTTTCACTCACTGGATGGAGCAACTCATCTCTTTGTCTTGGAAGGATTAAAAGACAAAGCAGTCAAGAGACTGTGGGATCGACACTTTGAAAGGTAAGAGAGTTCAGAGGGTTTTCATCCATTATTTCCTTAGATTCAGAGATTTTAGTTTGATTTATACCTCCTCCATCCCTTCCTACACAAAGATACATGAGCAAGTACATAGCTGGTGCTTCCTCTGTGCTTTTATAATGGGTCAGAATCCCAGTGGCTGCTTCACTTGAGGCATGATCTTTTCATCTTTGTCAAGTTACACCATGGATCATCCATTCCATGTAAAGTTAAAATGAGATGGATGGCAACATGTACTTTTAGTTTTATTTTATTAAGCTGCTACATGATTTGTGGAAACAGGACTATGATCTACCAATTTGCAGTAATTAAAAAAATGCATAGTGGGATCTAAACAACAGGAAAATCACCATGAAGATCCTGGACTTCAGGCTGTTTCTTCCTTTGAGTTTAGGGGAAAATGTGACAAATTCAAAGTCAATGTCTCCCTTAAATTTAACACTTAATTTTTTTTTTTTTTTTTTCAGGTATTGCAGCACATTGTTAAAGCTTTCGTGGGGTGGTTATATTGGTTTGTTTTGTTGGGATGATTATTTTTTTTCTCTTATTTTTTTGATGCAAGACAACTCATTGTAGTTACTGAAATTTATTGCATGAAAAATTGTATTTTCTTAGTGCTTACCTGTAACCTAGAAGGAAATTTTGTTTTCATAGAATCATAGAATCC
>NW_008585749.1:273-1271 GCF_000691845.1 Merops nubicus | reverse complement strand
CCCCCCGGGACAACTTTTGGTGTTTGGAAAATAAAAGCACGCGGAGTTCAGAAGAGGATTAATTTACAAAATCCAGAGGTCGAGTTACAAAGATTTTAATGCAGCCGTGTTTCTATTGCGAGTATACAACGCGATGGGCGAAAAGATGGGAAAGATGCTTTTGTTATTGAAGGAAAAGCTTTATTGGAGGGATGTTTTGGAAATTTACAGTCGATGAAATTTAATTTTGTCCTTTGCCTTTTGCTTTATCCACATTTTAATAAAATAGACATAGAGCATAAAATAGACATAGAGCATAAAAGTACCACAGCGACTGCTGAACAAAGCCCATGTCGGGCGGTTGGCTCCGGGTCGGAGTCGGATCCCAAACCCATGCCTGCACTCCTGGCTGCTGCGTGAGGGGCCTGGCCCGGGAGACGTCGCAGGTGGCACGACATGCAAATTTGTGCCAAGATTAATATTTCATATTTGATAGACACAAACTTTCTGATCAGTTTTTCCCCTCTATGTTTGCTTACCTGATAATTTGGGCAGACCTGACAAAGTCATATGTTCATAGGAAGCAATTCCAGGGGGAGAGAACAGTTCCCAGGGGAGCTGAGCACGGCTGATGCTGCTGCCAGTACCTTGGGGTGGAAATGACCGTCTGGAGTCTGTGGAGCATCACTGGCTTGAATTCACTGGGGAAAAAATAAATGCAAAGCAACTCTGTGAGTTTTTCTTATGTATTACCAGGGACTTTTAAAGAATATACTAATGGGATAATTGTGCTCGCTAGGTTAATAAATAACTAGAAGAACCCCTAATTCTTGTGAGGGGTGGGGATGAAGGAAGAGGATGACCCGTGGTTAACTGAATAAAATCCCTGTGCTGAACCTGCCTGACTGATTGTAGTGTAGCACACCCGGAGACGACAAGGCAGCTGGGAGGAGAGGACGGGAGAGGCGAGAGCACCCTGTGCAGGAGTGTGTGTGACCCTGTTACGGCCCCACGCAGGT
>NW_008585749.1:0-242 GCF_000691845.1 Merops nubicus | reverse complement strand
CCGCGGGGGGGCCCCCCCCCCGCCTGTGACCCCCGCTTCCCAAAACAGTGCCATGGGGTGTCATCACTCCTTCCCTTCCTCCGCCACCCCAGCACCACGCCGACATTGGTTCGCAGAAACCCCCGCCCGCAGATGTTGGTTTCCCATCTCGTGCCGGGTGCTGTGGAGCGCGCGGTGGCCCGAGGAGTGGCCATGGGCCCATCCTGGGTGCTGGGTGGCTGCGGGCACCCAGGCAGGGCTGC
>NW_008585748.1:16148-28713 GCF_000691845.1 Merops nubicus | reverse complement strand
GCTCGGCCGGCCTCTGGTCCCTTCACCGCGGTCCCGGCAGTGGGAAAGTTCTTTGTGTTCTCCCGGCGGTGGGTGGGATGGGGGAACGCCGTCAGACGAGAGGCTCTGTAGCGGCCGGATAGGAAAAATTGCTTTTCCCTCCAGTATTTCACAGTGTGGTTCAATAACAGTCTCTTGGGCCCTGACAAAAGAAGTATCTATACCGTGGCCGTGTATCTCTAGGCAGTGTTTAAGCAGTTGGTGGCTGTTCTCTGCTTTCTGTTTTAAAATACAAATTCGAGCTTTTTTTGTTACTGTTGAGTTCTTTTCAAGTCTGCAGGTATGGTTTTGATGGGTTTTCTTTGTCTTGTTGACTTATATAGGGGAGGTTAGTGTCTAGGCTGGGCATTGGGGAGCACATCCTTCTCCTGTTGACTATTTTAACTACTTCATGGATTTTCAGTTTCCAGTTGTCAAAGGATGTTATGTGCTGTATGATCCGTTTGGTGTTCAGGCTGTCTTACAAGAAAGTCAGTCACAACTGCACAGTGTTCAGACTGTCTATAAGAGAAACACAGCTAAAGACACCCCGAATGAAATCTTTGTCTATTTAGTTTTGTGACAGTAGCCTTTAGAAAGGCTTTCAAAGATCATTTGGATTGAACGCCAGTTGAAAGAAACTACCGAAACAGACTAAAATATCTGCGTTTTGTTTTCACTGTCAAAATGATGACTTGGCATTTAAGGCTTTTCAAGGCAGTTTGTGTTTTTTTCTCCTTCCTGTGTCTGCAAAAGTTCTTTTAACTCGTTCATGATGTAGTATAAGTACTTAATGTAGTCTTTGCTCCCTGGGATGCATAGTTTAAATAAGCATATCTCAAATGCTTTTTGTGTTGACTACCCAAATGGTCCAAGCTTGCTTGTCCTGATAGTGGATGTAGTTTTCACAGTGTTGCTTTAGAATGAGAGGAGGGAAAAGGGCAAAGTTTCACAGCGTTTTACTCAGGTTTTATTTACAAGGTTCCTCTGTTCCTGATTGGCTGCTCTTTTTTAAAATAGGTAGTGTATCTAGACTAAGTTTTAAAATGTTCTTTTACTTGTTTTGTTACTGAACAAGTTTTGTTACCACGTGGGAGTGGGTTCTTCATACTGATGTGTGTTCATTGGTGACCTGACTTAGCCCATAGGCACTGACAAGATAAAAATTACATTTGTACTAAGATATCTGAAATAGCATCTCTACAGCTGCCCAACATGTTTTATTGCACATGTGACTCTGTTTAATGTGTCAAAATAATAAACAGCACATATGTTCATTTCTTTAGTAGTTTTGTAGCAACCACAGTCATGTAGAGTTACTTTTGTGTAATTATTTGAGAGCGTTTTTCATAGAACACAAGAATTCCACTGTAGCATTTTTTACATCTCCTTCTTGTCCCTACTTTTATCTGAAACATCTTTAAACTTAGAATTGCAAGTTGAGTTTTAAGGATTATTGTCCTGGGTAATACTTATCATGTAGAGCAGTTGTGATCTCTCATATAAATAAAACTCGCAGGTTTCCAAAGAACAACTAATAATATTGTAAGTTGAACTGTTTGGGGGGGGTTGTTTCTTTGCTTTTATAGGGGAAGGGGAAGTAAATGAACTTTTTTGCTTCAGTAGCTATTTGACTAAGTGCATAAGCAGTTGTCAGTAGTTTAAGTGATGTTTTACCAGTGTCTTTGGCATTTCATTTATTCCTTTAGGAAAGAAAACCCAAGCCTGTAGATTAGGAAGAAATTTTCTTTTTTAACACTTGGAAACATGTTAGGTGGTTTTTTATTTTTGTAATTAAAACCATCTATGCTCATCTTAAATATCTGGGGGATAATAGTTGTTTCCATTTGCAGTACTTACAGGGCTGTTACATTGTTTTAAGTCATGATAGGTCAGTCATGGACCTCTAAGAATTGACTTTTTTCTGTTTTAGTTTTTTTAGTAGGCCTTTATAGACATGTGAAGAAGAACGTGCAGTATTTTCTGCCAAAAGTTTTTCTATTGCTCTACACAATTTGAAGATAACTTGAGAAAGGGGGGACCTTCATGTAGGACTCGTCACACCCTCAAATTAAATGTGATGTAGAAAGTTCACAACCTGTAATTTTTTAGCTGGTCTGAAAATGAACTGTGAGCTGGCTATTTTTTTTATAGAACACTTGAAAGCTCTGTTTTTGGAGTGCTGTTCAATCTCCTTCCATCACAAGTTGTATCACAGTCCAGTTACTACTTTCAAGTGGAAACTAAAGTCTCAGAATGTGTTGGGAATGTTAGCAGCTACCAGAGGTAATGGGAAGAAATGTTCCAAATTTTTATGTTGTTTCTATTAACTGTTTTCTCAAAAACTTCATGAACATTCTCCAAATACCTACAAGTTGTTCTATCATGAGCTTTGCCGTGCCGTGTTCTTAGTGTCATGGAATTTGGATAGGGTGCATAAGTAAGACTTCAGCTGTGATCAAGGAGCTGGAGTCTTGTGGAGGAATATTGTCTGCTAGTGGAGTCCATGGAGTGGGGTTTTCATGGCATGATTTTGTTTCCAGTAGTTTGCCAGCACTAGGTAGAGATACTACTAGACTTTCTATGGGCTTTTCACATCACTTATGTTATTGTTTATCCTGCTTTCTTCATTTAAATAGGAAATCTGCCATGTCATGCGTATTGCCTGTGTGAGTGTGAAAACATATTTACTGTCTTTCCTCCAAATAGTATGTAGAGGGGGGTCATGGACCTAAAAGTAGTGGCTGTACATGTCCCTTTCTCCCCTGCCTGGCTAGGATACAATAAAACCCATTTACCTCCACAAAGAAGATTTTTCTGTTCAAGCCAAAGAGTTTAATTCTAAAACTCATTACTTGCTGATATGTGCCTCTTTTATTCTTTAGATAGTTCTACAGGATCTATGAATCTCAAACAGTTTGTTCTTTGTGTTGTCAGCAGCATTCAAGAGTGTAATTTATTGAAATTTTCATCAGGAGATATATGTATAGATAGATACATTTATGTAGTTTGGGTGGGTTTTTTGGTATATGTTTATTAATTGGTATTTAAGTATTTTAAAATTGTAGAAGAGAGCATATGCTATTAGTGTTTGTAAACAACTTTTGCTGCCTTGTCACATTAACCAAGAGAAGAGCCTGTAAAAGTACATTAAGTGCTTCTTCTCTGTGAGGTTTTATTACTTTTAAAAGTTTGAATAATGTTTCAAAAAATTGAAGTTTTTTGTAAAAATAATCATACAGTAGCATGTTAAAAAACATATGTTTTCTTTAGGTGTGGTTGTTTGCTTTGGTTTCATGAAGTAAAACAATATGTTCTATCATCTCTGAATTGAGCTAGAGAGGGGACAACTGGATGCACTTATAGGCTGGTCATGTGTGGTCAGGGCTTAGCATCAGGCAAGGAAAGTTTAGTGTTTCCAGAAACGTAAGGTTTCTGTTCCTAACGTGTTGAATGTATTTCTTCCCTTAATTATATAGCATTTAAACCTTGTACACTGAAGATACTGGCTTGTATGGGTTTTTTAAGTCATCTTTAACTGTATTGGAGGAGGTAATATGACTGCAACCTGCTTTACTTAAAGGCATGAAATTAATGATCTAGTCTTAGTTTTTAGTGTATTGTTTCACATTTGTAGAAGCAGTTTGTATTCTCATCTTTTACGTGTAGGTCAAGAGATTTAGGTCTCCCTGGACGTTGTCCTTGTTACATGAACCTCTTGTGAATTATTCTCAGCGTGTGTATTACTCAAGTTTCAGAGTGTTAGCAACTAGTGCAAGGTATTAATGCCTTCTGACCAGAGTAGGATTAAACTTCAGGGCAGTATTTATCATATACATTTAGACAATTAATGGACTCTTAGGACTTAATGTCCCATTTGAATCTAGCCATGGAGTGGTCCAGGACTGTGCTGCTGCTGTGAGGGAAGGGGCAGCCTGTTTCCTAGCTAGTTTGTGGTGCAGCATTCTGACTAGCAGCGATCTTGATGAAGGCGCAGTGGTGTTGGAAAACCACCTAGTATCTCTGCTAGTTGTTGGTGGAATTTATCTTGTCTTAAGTGCATAGGTTTCTAAGGAATGGTTTTTCCTAGCTTTTTTTCCTTTGTCTGACCAAGATGAATTCTTCAGATTGCTTTTCAGGTCTTACATTTCCAAAATACATATTAATATTATACAGAAGAGGCTGAAATTTTGCTTTTCTGTAGTGTTAATTGTACTTATCGTATCTGATTTTGCAGTAGAAATCATGTTACTAAGACTGCACTGTATTTAATTTCACTTCAGTGCTACCCTGCAGGTGCCTGTATCTGTACTGTTAAGGTGTGGTGTTAACTAATTGTTGTTCTGCAACGAAGGAAACAAGTGCTAGTAATAAGTTCACAGCAGTGCTGACAATTTCCATGGGAATTCCTACTGGTAATTGTGTTTTAAATGTGATTTTAGTGGTATCTGAAAAAGTTAATATTTCTATTTAAAACTATTAGTGATTTACAGCTTAATCTTGGTGAATGATTAACAAGAATTCAGTTAAGGCTTCAGAAAGAAGGTATGGATAAATGTTTAACTGCTAAGTTTTCAGAAAGGAGAATTGAAAAGTCAGTGAGCTGGGCAGTATGTCTTGCAGTGGGTCTTACGGAATTGTGCAGCGTTTAACATGCTTACTGAAATGCTTCATAACAGTACAGGCTGCTGATGTAGCTTCTGTAAATTCAGACTTTGGTAAGAAAGTGATGAGTATGTGAAAGGTTATAGTGGATGTCTCTGTGTTCAGGTGCTGTGACATATAAGAAACTCTGGATCTTGTGTAGCGTTTAAGTCCTGACTGAGAAAGTGCAGAACTGTTTTGTAGTTATTGAAAGAATAGCAATATTAAGAAAAATCTGTTGGTATTATTGTGGAATGTTCAGATGAAAAAAATAGTGTCCTTTTTAATTATGTGGAAGCTAGATGAAACCCCAGTTGTCAAACACAGAAATAGGTTTCAAAATTTTCAAGGGGTTGCCTGTTAAGCAGAAGTGTGCACTTAAATTGCTTTACTCAAAACAATCTGGCTTATGCATAGAGTAAGACATGCTTCTTCACATTTATGTTCACTGAAATGTGTTAACAGCTCAGACTGACTTTAGTTTACTGTGTTATGACATTCTATAATAGATCAGAGTAGAATGAATAAAATGTATATTGTTTCAACAGCTAAATCACAGAAGTTCTGCTCATGTTGTTGGTTGGTTAATTGAATACTTGTCTTGGCTGGCTTACTTGTAAAGAATGTCCCTGTGCTGATGACTTTCGAGTTCTGTTACTGTGACAAGCCCTTCTCCTAAGTGATCACTTTGTTTACAATTCAATAACAAATTAATGTGTTGTGTGTGGTGGTTTTTTTTAAGAATTGTGTTGTGTGCATGACTCTTTCGCAGCCATCTCTGTGACCTCGTTTTATTTTTTTTTGAGTGTAGAATGTAGCAGAGTATCTAGAAGTAGTTCTAAAACTGCTATTGGATTTCTGGCTATCTGGGTAAATCTAGGACTATCTGAACTTGATAGGCCTTTCATAACTGACTTATTTTGAAAATTTTATAAAGAAAAACATCAGGAAGTATGGGTGATACTAAAATAACACTGCCATGGTTTTGGGGAGTTTTACAGAGGTGGTAGCTGTTGATATAGATGCTGTGTGGAGCATTCCTGTGGCAAAATGCTGCATAAATTGCCTTGCCTATCGGTGAGTGGGCTGCTTTTCCAAATGTTCAGAAAAACGGTGTTGGTTGCTTGCAAGGCAGTGCAGTTTGTTTCCAGTAGCTACTCCTGAGCTAACAGGAGTTAGATGTGGGTTCTACCCAAGTTCAGAAGTAGTCTTGGTGGATGCAGTAAGTGAGAAGTGGAACTTCAGACGTCTTTGCCCAGTTGGTTGCTTAGTCTACCCAACATTCTTGAGCAATGTTCTTCCTGCTTTTGACATTCTTCTGCCAAAGAAATGATTTGCAGTAGGTATTGGTGTCTGGTATTAGGTCTGAATCCAGCTTCATATTCTGTTTTGTGGCCAGCTTTATGATTTAGAATCCATGTGAATGTTGCATTAAAACTGTCATGAAATAATTTTTAAGTAGCGCCTTTGCGGTACTCGGGGTATGTAAAGGGAGATTTGTAGTCATTTAAGATTTCAAAATCATAATTACATTTGGAAAGATGAAAATTTCTGGTTAAAAACGTTGTGCTTTTTTTTCCTTTTCCCTTGTGTAGCTATGTAGGAAACCTCTCCAGAGATGTGACTGAAGTTCTTATACTTCAGTTATTCAGCCAGATTGGACCATGCAAAAGCTGTAAAATGATAACAGAGGTAAGGCCTTCCACAGCCCATGGGATGGGAATGTCAAATTGTGCAAAACAGATGGACTTGGGGGCTTCTTTTGATGTTACTGGTAGTGGTTTTTCAGGTTGGTTGTGTTTGGCTTTGGGGATAAGTTTTTGCAGAAGAAATCTGTTGTGTGTGGTCCTGTACTTCTGCCTTCAGCCTTGATGTGCCTTTCACCAGCCAATGGTGAGATTCCACTTTATTTCAAAGATTGTTACCCCCTCTTTTCAGAATCGTGTTGTTCTGATGATCACAAACCTAATTGTTTCAAGTGTTATTTGTGGCTGGTTTGTTCATTTTTCACTTTATTCAAATATGAGCCTCAGTAATTGTTTTTCCTCTTGAATAAATGCTTCTTTGCTATAGATGAAAAGTAAAAAAAATCCTTCAAAATAAGTTTTGCTCTTCCTGAGTCTCTTCTGTGCTAGTACAAATAGCTTTTGTCTGCACCTGTCTGTTCTTAAACACTTTTTCTTGACACCAAATGACAAAATTTCCATAGTATTCCAGATAAGGTCTTTTGTACAAAGTGTTGGTAAGTATGAATACTTTCTTCTCTCCATTGTAAATACTCTGATATGTTTAGGGTTTGTAGCCATTTCTGTGACCTTGTTGACACATCCTAGGCAACTTCTTGCTCCCTAATATTTTTCTTCCCTTTTGCATTTGTAACTGTTAAACTTCCATCAGGCAGGGAGTAATTGGAACTTTTGCTAGGTTTAATCTTTGATTCTTCAACTCTGGTTTTCTAGATGCTCTTCCTACTTTTTTTATTACTTCTTCTGCTTCATACTAACTTGTAATTACAGATTTCCTGAGTACAGTCACTTTTTTTTTTTGGCTTGATTGTTAATGAGGGTATTAAAAGGCAATTCTTGTGACTGGACTTCTTTTCCTTTCAGTGTGACACGCTGCTTTTTTGGAGTTCAGCTGCTTATTTTGTGCCTGCTACTTGTTTAATCACTCTCATCTTTGTCTTAACTAATAATTTTCCATGTGGCACTTGACTAAAACTTTTTAGTGAAGATAGAGCCACGTTTTCTAGAAGCTTATTGGAGAAAGAGAACTACACAGACGGATAACAAAGCACAAGTAGTGTTTTCTCTGAAGAAACAGTTCTGTTTGTCATACACCCTTCAGAAATAAGGAACTGCTGCTCCAGCCTTCGGCTGATCGAGAGATGTTGGCATCAGTTTGATTTCTTCAGAACCAGATGAGAAATTCCAACACCCGTTTTACCTTGGTTTAGGTTTTGTGGTTTTAAGATTTTCCATAAGCACAGGAATAACAAGTGAGACCCTGTAATAAGTAGATAAACAAAAAGCTCCTTGCAGCTATATTGAGTCGTAGGGAGGTGACGGCGCCGGGCTGACCTCAGCACCTGTCACCCAGCCGTCAGCAGGCGCAGGTTGGGCTCTGGGATGCAGCCGCCCTGCGGCCACAGTGCTGCCAGCTGCCAGCAGTACCTGTGTGCCCTGCAGCTCTGCCACAGGCACTGCCTGACACTTCAGTGGGGCTTACCTCTGTTACTGTGACCACCAGCAGTCACGTTTGTACCTGGATGTTCTCAAAACTTGGGTGTTTTACGTTTTTTCCCCTCTTTAGCCAGCTGTATCAACTGTTGCTCACTCTTTTTCATTTGTAGAGTATGTGACATGAACATGGCAAGAGTTTAGAGATTTCAAGTGTCTATTGTGGGGGCATAGAATACTAGGGGTGCTGTGGCATTTACAGGTATCTTGAACACCTAAAGATATGGGCATCTGCAAAAGCGGCTCTTCTCATGTTCAGACGAGCTCTTAGTGCTAATGAAGATCTCCCCACAACCTAAAAGTAAAATCACACTTTAGTTGAAGCGTGAACTGCACTAAATCTGCAAAGGCCTTAAATGGGTTTCCCAAATCTTGTTTTTGTTGCAGCAGGAAAGTAATATGAGAAGAGGGGTGAATTAAGGCTAACTGTTTTGAGGCATCTGGGGTGAGTGCGCTTGTAGAGCACTTCTTGGCTGTTGTGACTTAGACTCTTTTCTTATGATCTCAAGTATATTTTATCCTATTTGTTGATTTTGCACCAGTGAGAGACACCTAATAATGACAGTGCTCAGAATGATGACTTCAGATTTCTGGATCATTTTGGGTATAGAAAGACCTTATGGTCAGTTCAGGCGTTACATCTTAACAGCTTCCCTTGTTCAGCAGTAGATGGAAAATGTACATTCCAGTTTCATGGGGTGGAATTGGAATTTTTCTCCATACAAGTGTGTGTGAATTTTCAGGATTTAAATAGTAAAACTGGCAGAAGCCTACTCTTAACCTGTGCCAGAGCTGTGCTCTGACACTGGAGACAAGAATACCAAAGTCAAAGTAATTTCATTACATGTTAGACCCTTCCCTGTCCATGCAAGAAATCTGTTTAATATCAGTGTTAATCATCTTCTGGTCTGTGTACACGCAGAGTAGTTAATATAGGTATTTTCATGTAAGGGTCTAGTTTTTGTACTCATATCTTTTAAGCAGACTAAATCCAGCATTCAGGTTGGCATTCTAATCATCATTTCCACTGGATCTACTTTTCTGAAAACTTTTGCCTTCTTTGCACTCAATACTCTGGTACATTTAATACTTCAGTGAGCTTTGTCAGTTAGTATTTTTCAAGGTGATTCCATAGCCATCCTACAAAACAGGTTATACCCAAGATTTAACAGAGTAACAGTCAATTGATTGGTATCTTTTTCTCCTCAGTCACACTGTTTTGAGTCCTTTTTCAGGGATATTTCCCAGTTGCTGGGTATAACATTTTTCACTTGAGACTAAGAATATGCAACTTCTATGTTGCTGTCTGCTAGTGATTTTTGTCAAATAAAAAGAGACTTCTTAAGTAGGAGAGAGAAAATTGGCAAAAAGGCATCTGAAGAACAAATGTTTCAAGGTTTGAGCGTATATATGAGGCAGAAGATCATTTTTGTTCTCTCCATTTCTTTTTTTCCCTCCCTGTTTCCATCCAGTCTGCAGATCAATTTTCTGATAGTTGAATTATTTTTCTTTTAGTAAATTTAAATACCAAGCCTTCACAGAAAGTAAACTACACTTCAGAAATTGCTAGACCTTTAAAAAGAAGCCCATCTTAATAATTCTTGCATTTAAGTGTAATGTCAAAGGCTATTTCATAAATCTAATGCAAATCACTCTTAAAGTTTCTAGCTATAAGTAATATATTTTCCTGGATTTTCTTCTCAGCAACCCGATAGCAGAAGGGTCAACTCTTCTGTTGGATTTTCTGTTTTGCAGCATACAAGCAATGACCCTTATTGCTTTGTGGAATTTTATGAACACAGAGATGCAGCTGCTGCATTAGCTGCTATGAATGGGAGAAAAATTTTGGGAAAGGTAAGTTGCTTACGTTGTAATCTTAGATTTAAGGTATGGTTTTGTATAAAAAATAATAAAACTGTGGGACATGGATTTTGTTGAAGATGTTTACCAAGGTTAAATATTATTCAGAATAATTTTAATAAAATACTTGTTAAAAAAATGTAAGGCTCATTTAGGAAAAGCATAATTTGTGATGTTCTAATTATGATGGCATTTTATATTGAATCATGATGTGTAAATGTTGCAGTTGTAACCCACCCTTGAATAAACTTAAAAAATGTAAGAATTTTGTGAATTTATACTAAATCTTATACTTATTTTCAGGAGGTCAAAGTAAACTGGGCAACAACACCAAGTAGCCAGAAAAAAGATACATCCAGTAAGTAAAGTAATGCCACAGTATCACTTCTACACAAATACTTCACAAGGTTGTAATAATGTGTTGTAAATGCATTTAAAAATAACTCTTCTCCTTCCCATCTTGTGTTCAGTAGAATTTTGCAAACTAATTCTTCTGTTTCTGCTTTGCAACTGGGGAAACTGGAGTGGACAGATTAAATTGCTGCTGCTCACCAAGCGGAATCCTGGGCGTTCCTGGTTCCCAGTGCTGTGTGCAGAGCATCACTTTCCCAGGAGCTGAAACTTTAGATAGCAGTTAAATATTTGATTAGTAAATTATTTATTTTCAGATCACTTCCATGTGTTCGTTGGGGATTTAAGTCCAGAAATAACAACAGAAGACATCAAGTCAGCATTTGCTCCTTTTGGTAAAATATCGTAAGTATCATAAAAAACATTCCCAAATATTGGTTAGGAAAATATGACAGTGAAAATTTGAGTTGAAATGTTATTTCTTGTCTTTTTAGAGAATTTTTTCTAATGTCTATGTCCTCATGTTGGGTGGGCAGTAGAGAGGGGTTACTGTTTCAGTATCTATCGGGATTGTAAATAACAGTACTACAGTTGTGCTCTGGTTTTGCTGAAAGCAATGTGCTTTTAATATAATTTATATGCTAATGTCCGTCAACTTTTAATCAAAATTTAATTGCTGTTCCTAAATGTGATTTTTTTTTTTTCTGTTGTTGCTCAGAATGTGTACAGAGTAGTGACTTGACAACTGGCCTATGTTGCATCCTCAGTGTAATTTGTATGCATTCATACCATATGTCATTGGCAATATAGAAATCTGGGCAATTGGAGTGTGATTTTATGAAGCAGCTAGTGGAATAACTTGTGAATGTTTTGAAAAAAGCTAATACTGATGGGAATGAAATTGCTTTTTGGATGATAATGGGATGAATTAAGATTGCAATATTTAAATGAAAGAATGGTGGATTTACAATATGTGCACATTTCTGCCAATTAAGAGAATGTTTCTTTAAACTTCTCATAGAGAATTCAGGTGATACTAAATCACCTGGTGTTTTAATTGTACACATTTAACATCACAAGAATCCTTGTGAATGTTAAAGTGTGTATGTCCCTAAGAGTACTGTTGCAAAAGAAGCCCATTAATGTTCTATCGGTTTATCTTTATAAAAATCAAAGTTGCACGGGAATGTTTTTGTACCGCTTTGCAGGAATATATTTCTAAGAACAAAATTCTTATTTTTCTCTTGTTCTGTACACATATTTTTAAATGAGTCATAAATCTTATTTCTTACCTCTGCTATTTTGTTTACTTTGCTTTTTATCTCTTAATGTGGTAAGTAGTACTGTTTTAAAAATCAATTTAAAGAGAATAATTCAGGTTTCTGTTTCTCGATCTATATTTATACCTGAGACCTGCAGTTTTTCTAAAGTCCAAGTCACAATTAAAAGTAATAGCATTCTGGTTATTTTGCAGAATTGCTCATAAGAATGGACAGGATCTTGAAGGCTAACTGCAAGGAACTGTGCACACTGGAACTCAGTTGTAGATTTTTTCTCATTTCTATTTATTCTTATTATACATTATTTATATATACATATTTTAGTATTTACATTTTAACATTCTATATTCAGTGCAGTTCTATATTTCCAATCATTTTAACTTACTCACTAAAATTTCTGTGTAAATTTGTTGTTTTCGTACTGGTGTGCTTAGCATTGTTGTTAGTTTTATTCTCCTTTCTTAAATTTCTGAAAATGTCAATTTTTCAAAATTTACAGCTACCCAAACTCCAAAATGATGGTAGAGAATTGACCAAGAAAAATAAAGAAATCTGTTAACAGGCCATGTATGCCTTTTAATTCCTATTTTTTCCTCTTTTTCGATTTTTTAATATTTCATATATTTTGTATCACTAGGCAGAAGACATTTAACTATTTAGAAAATGCATGGTAAATTAGATAGAATTGTTACAGTAATTTATAGAACAGTAAACCTTAGAGGACCCTAGCCAATAGAATATTAGAAAAGGAAACTTTGTTTCTCTTATACTTCAAATTTGAACATTCTAGTTTTAGCCAGTATAGGTTATGTGGATAGGTTGCATGTTTATTACATGTTATTTTTTTTGTCCTACTGCTTTTTTCTAACAGGTAAAGAAGCAATAGGGAGAGTTCAGGAATGACTGTAGTTTTAGGGCTAACTGAATTTATAAGAGAAAATTATGCTCACGATACAGTGTGTGTGGTTCCTTTTAGTTTTTATTTTGCTGGTTATTAATATTGCCCTCATATAGCTGTGCTTCTTTTCACAGGGATGCACGGGTAGTTAAAGATATGGCAACTGGAAAGTCAAAAGGCTATGGTTTTGTATCTTTTTATAACAAACTGGTGAGTAATCACAGTGTAGATTGAAAATAATTGCCTGTTTTCTACTTCTGGTTTTGCCTCTGTAT
>NW_008585748.1:0-16117 GCF_000691845.1 Merops nubicus | reverse complement strand
GGAATGCCCAAGGGAAGGACCTTTCCCTGCATGGGACAATTTTACTTTAGTCCAGAACTTATTTGTGATTAGGGGGTGAAACAATTTGGATGACAGCAGTGCTGTGAGAACCTTGTGAAAGCAGGTCCCTGAGCACAGAAGGCTCAGGTGGGTGTGTTTGGGCAGTTCAGCTTAGCCTGTGGAACCAGCTCTGCTCCAGCCTCATCAGCTCTGCGCTGGGTCTCTCAACGCAGTTCCCTGTGTGGAGGTGGTAGGAGCTCCTGCAGAATGACCTGGTGGAGCCCTCAGTCCTGAGGGGTGCAGTGCCATGCTGCATGGCAGCGTTTGGTGTTCACGGGGTTAGGCTCATGCCAAAGCTTGATTTTTGGAACCTCATGCAACCAAGTGTTGTACACCAAATTATAGCTGGAGTGTTTTGAGCTCTGCATCCCAGTAGAGCTCTTAGTTGGTCCTTTGCTTGAGTTCTTAGCACATTTTAAAGTCTAAGATGTTTCTTTTTATTCAGCAATTAATTTTCAGCTAGATTCTGTACTTCTCAAGTGTTTTGCTTATGCATATTGTAAATCAGAAGCTTGTTCTTGGTTTTGTTGGTGTTACATAATGAATGATCTGTATGCTTGGGAAGAAGTGCTTCTGACAAAGGACTACTGTCCCTTTCTGAGACAGGTATTGAAGATGTTACTTGTAGAATTTAATCATTATAGTACTGATAAAAATAGTCCTGTGCCTACCATTTATAGCAATACAGTTGACTCAACAAGTCATTCTTTTCAATTTGGAAGTTAAATAACTGACAGAGCAAAAAATTTATGCAATTTCCTTAGACAATTGGGCTGTGTGTGTTTAGAGGTACCTCTAGGACAATATGGGGAAACTGAGTAAACCCTTTTCCCTAAGTATTTTGCACAGGAACAACACAGTTAAGAATTATAGGTGTGTAAGCCTGTTTGTGTGGTCAGGAGTCCTACATATCAAGACTCTTCTTCTATCTTCTCTAAGAATTACCTGGAGCTGAATCTTAATCAGAAGAAAAAAGTGGAATTTTTCTTCTGATTTGCAAATGCCATAAGATGCTACAAGTGAATGCCTCGATTTAGTGCATTTTCCTGCTTGCACTTGGTTTATTTTGCATTGCAGCTGCAGTAGGAGGAATAGCTGCCTTACCTCCTTGTTCCCCTCTTCCCTTCTCACAGAGCTGGGTTTGGTTTCTGTGACCATAGGGAAATGTTTTGCCAGACACATGGAATGCAAGTTACCAGATACTTTTATGACTGAGCCATAAAAAAATTCCAATTTAAAATCTATATTCATTCTGCAACATTAATGGATGAATTCTAAATGTGATACTAAAAGGTACTTCTAAAATGCATGTCCTGATTGCTGTTGATTTCAACAGCAGCTGTACCTGTAGGGTTATGACACAACTGTCCTGAGCTGGTAGTTCTAAGGCCTGTTTTTCAGAATTTGTCATCCTGATAGATTTGAGGAAGTGGGACATGTTCCCAGGCTTCAGGTACTCCAGCCTGAGGTCTTAATGCACACCACAGTTATGAGAAAATTAAGCTCCTGCGTTGGACTGGAGCAGCTGTGGCACAGGCTCAGTTGTGTTTTTGTCATAGCTGTGATCCTCAAGACTGGCAGCAAGATTCATTAGAGCCAGTTTCCGTTCTGGGCAATTAATCATTATGTTTTGGGAGCAAGGGTGTGTGCGTAAGGTTGGTTTGAGTTTTTGTTCATTGTCTGGTGTTTTGTGTGTTTGTTTTTTTTTTACTTAATTGTCATCCTGTAATTTCTTTTTTGTACTTATGTATTGTCTTCAAAATGAGCACTCTGTGTAACTAAAACTTAGGAGGACCAAGGTTCTGAGTGATACGAATTTGAGAGGAGTCTGTTAAAGCTGGAATCCTTGAGTGTGAGGCAGGACAGTGCTAGCTGCCCACCTTCAACTTGTCCAAATGTTCTCCTTGTCCCTTGTGCTTGGTGTTTTCTTCCTTAAGCTTTGTGCCCTTGGAAAAACATTTCAAACGTATGTACTCTTTGCTCCACCTCTCTTCTTTCTGAATGATTGGGGAAAAAATTGCTTCTTGCAAGTGTTGGTAAATTTACTCCTTGCTTATTAGATGTTTCTGCTTACAGTGTGAACATAAAGGCTATCTGCTAATTCATGCTTAAGAAGTTAAGCCACGTGGGCCACGGACTCTTGTGTCACGTGTGTTCATGCACTGGCTGTAAGATTTAGGGAACTTCCAAAGCAGTCTGTGCTGACATACATTGGGTGCCTCCTGAGGGCAGGGGAGAGGATGGGACAGGGCAGTGTGCAAATAACAAATAAGAGGGAACTTGCGTGCTCAGTCTGTTTGTATCTCAGCACTTGAGTTTCTTAGGAACTACCATTCAGCTTTCCCAGAACTTTGGCTTTTTCTACCTAAACTTGGCCTATTTTGTTGAGTGCATATTAAGATACTGAAAAAAAACCACTTTCAGCTCCTACTGTACAATGTCTTCTGCAGACACATTGCGTGGTACAAACGTTTCTTTGGTTACATCAAAAATTTTTCAGTGAGGGATTTTGATGATTAAGCTCTTTCCTGACTTTTCCTAATTTACTATTAAATATACTATTGTCTGTTGTATTTTCAATACAGTCAATTGGCAAAATAAGTTTATTTTTTAAAATAAGAATTATATTTTGGTAATTGCTTCTGACATCTGTATGACCTTTGTAATTTTTTGGGAAGCCTTCAGCTATTTTAATGCAGATGCTTGCGGTGTAAAGGTAGTATATGTATGATTGTAGTTGGCTTCTAACCTGTGTGTAGAAAATGGATGTGGGAGGATGTTTTACCAAATCCACTGAGAGAGCCTTCTCTGTAACCAGCTGGCTTCACGTTACTGCGTTTTTGGCTTCTTGCTGTGTTCAGAACTTTGTATACTTTTTAGTGCTGTTACTGATGTTGTGAATGGAGCCAACTGTCACCCAGGTCTTTCTTAGGTGTAGACTTGTACATCTTGTTTAGATGTTCTATAATGGTTATTTTATCTCTTTAGGATGCAGAAAATGCTATTGTACACATGGGAGGCCAGTGGTTGGGAGGCCGCCAGATCAGAACTAACTGGGCAACACGGAAACCACCAGCCCCCAAAAGTACACAAGAAAGTAAGAGCTTCATGTGATGCTATGTTGTGTTTGCTCTCTTGCATGTGCTCACTCAGTGGAGGAAAAAACATAATGCTGTCAAAATAATTCATTAATATCTAGCTTGACTTTCAGATCTCAAAGAATAGATTTTTTTGGTGTATTATATCAACGTAGTGGTGGCGGTACTGGTCTGTCATAAAATATTGAATCTGTTTGTTAACTGTATACTTCATACCTGTGTACAAGGTAAGTATGTGGGACTTTGGTTACTGTCAGCCTACTGCTTGAAACCAGCCTTCTCTCTTTGTAGATAACACGAAACAATTGAGATTTGAAGATGTAGTAAATCAGTCAAGTCCAAAAAATTGTACTGTGTACTGTGGAGGAATCGCCTCTGGGCTAACAGGTACCATTTGTGTCTTGCTTTTTTTATTACTGAAGCTTTTTGGACACCAAGATGCTTACTAATTCAAAAATGTTGTATGTTGTAGATCAACTTATGAGACAGACTTTTTCACCATTTGGACAGATTATGGAAATAAGGGTGTTTCCAGAAAAAGGTTACTCATTCGTCAGGTACGGACAGAGGAAAGTCAGAGCTGTGCTTTTGTTCACATAGTGATGTCCCATCTTCCTGTAATTTCATTTCATTGAACTTCTGTTGATACATTAAAAGCTGTCGCCATATGTGCATAGAAAAGTTTGGGACTTCTAAAAGCAGCCACCAATCTTTCTACCTGAGAAGATGAGTTTTTGTGAAAGCACATCTTTTTCTCTGGATTTCCTCTATGTATGGAGTCGCTGGTGTTTAACAGTTGGGTGAGAGTACTGTGAAGCATAACATGACTTTGTTTTTACATTCTTTAGATTTTCAACTCATGAAAGTGCAGCACATGCTATTGTTTCAGTTAATGGAACCACAATTGAAGGACATGTTGTTAAGTGTTACTGGGGGAAAGAATCCCCTGATATGACTAAAAACTTCCAACAGGTAACTGCATTTTAACCTTTTCTTTCTATTACAAAAGCAGTTGTGTATATGCCTGTAATGCCTTCCCAGTTATAATAGCTAAATTCTGTGGTAGAGTTCTCATGAAGTTCCATGTTCTGTCTCAGTTATGTTCCAGTGTTTCACCAAATTGGGCTAGTGATTTTGATGGAGTATCTGTTACTGTCTTCTGGATATGATTCAAGATAGGGAGAGACTTTGAGGTAATTCTGATTCTTGCTGGTTCACTAACTGCAGACTAGGTGACTATCCAAACAAATACTCTTTGGTATTTCAAACTCAAATACTTGTGTTTTTTTTCAGTACATGGGTCTAATGAAGTCACAGTGATGCCTTACTTTTCTGATCTCATTATTGCTCTTTTTAGCCCTGTGATTGATATAGCCAAAAATTTTGCCTGCAGCAGCACAGTAGAGACATGATCTATCTCTAGAGCCTGAAGCTCTATGAATTATTCTCTCCTTAGGTGGACTACAGCCAGTGGGGGCAATGGAGCCAAGTATATGGAAATCCACAGCAGTATGGGCAATATATGGCTAATGGGTGGCAAGTACCATCATATGGAATGTATGGCCAAGCATGGAATCAACAGGGTTTTGGAGTAGAGTGAGTGATTTTATTTACATTCTTAGAATATTCCCAGAGCGTTCTATCTGAGTTTCAGTCTTGTTTGATTCAAGGATTGCACAAGGCTTCGAGCCTTAGGTGGACTCTGGGTGGTTAAAGCTCATGTTTAATGATTTCCATGGACCAAGTGGTGGGGTGGGTCACTAACTTGTATGCATAAATGGTGTGATCAAGTACACATTTTGAGAATGAAGGCAAAAAGACCTGCTTCTGGGGTAGAGTTTTGGATGGTGGTCTTGTCTGACATCTAAAGATTTCCTGGATTCTGACTTGAGGTGGTGGCTACTGGAGAATTGGAGCCAGGGAGCCCAGGTATCTGCCTGAAGAGTTCATTACTCTGGAGAGGAGAAACTACTTACTGATATATTAACTTGTGCAGTTCCAAATTTGGGTGGGCTTTTAATACTTGATCTCTTCAAGACTGAAGTCTTCACAACAACTTTTTGTTTAACATACTTTTAAAATAACTTCTTTGTTTACATAACGCTTCATTATCTCTTGCCAATTAAACACATGAAGCCCTGCTAAACCTGTCACTGGTATTTGTGCCAGTCAGGCGTTGGGAATTGTGACATCACTGGTGTTGACTGGCAGCCACCTGCGTGTGTACCTGCCTTTGGAGGCAGTTGTCCTATGCAACTAGCACCCAAGGTTTGTGGGGCTCTTTTCCTTTGTTCTTAAAAAGCTCATGGTGATATTATTTTTGAGAATCACATACTGTAGCACTTAACCTGAATGACTTGGTAAAGAGAAGAAAATGTTCTGTTTTGGAACGAATAGCAGTGTAGGAAGTAAGTTTTTACATTCATTTTTTAAAGTCTGTCTTGTAAATAGCTTGACTAGCTTGCATGATTAGTTCTGGTTGTTTTTTGGTTTGTTTTTTTCTTCCTTTTTTTAACCATCTTGTTTCTTTTTAAGCCAATCTCCATCTGCTGCCTGGATGGGTGGATTTGGTGCTCAACCTGCCCAGGGACAAGGTGCTCCTGTAATACCTAACCAAGCTGGATATGGTATGGCAAGCTACCAAACACAGTGAGCTGGGACTCTGTTTAAAAGTGTGTATTTCATGATAGGCTGCAGTTTCCAGTGACATTCTGAAGACTGGAATGTAGACAATGAAAAAAAGAAAATATTTATTTTAAAAATGGAAATGTTTGGAACCTTTAGCACAGCTTTGCTTTGGTGAAGGACACAAATGTCTTCTAGTTCTGCCTTTTTAAGTTTTTGTTCATGATGGATATGAACATGTTTTTCTTTGTGTACAAAAATTAAAAATAAAGTCAATAAAGACAATTCTGACTACAAATTTTGATATAGTAGGAGAAATGGCTTATGAATTTGATCTTTAGGTTACCATTCCATTTTTTTTTTTTTGTTCTGTCTTCAGTGTTTTATATCACTGTGCTTTTTAAGAGAAATGACGTTGAAAAACAGCTTTTAGTTGAACACACATCCTGAAATAAACTGTGGACCAATCGTTACAACCTGCTAGACAGTATTGATTTTTCAAGGAACTTATGGGCATAGCTCAGAAAGTCTATGTAGGTCTTGAAATAATTTTTTAAAAAAAATATTTAATTTTTATACATGCTTAAAGTCTGATACAAAGAAGAGTTCAGTCTAAAATGAAAAGCAGTACTGTCTGAGTAATTTCACATAACTTACTGTCCACATTCAGGCACATATTAAAACTTTTCAGAGCTGGTTTGCTTATTAAGACTGTAGTAATTTGCATTTAATTTTGAGAAGTAAAAACGTTTTTGCAAGTATGTTGTTTGTATTGAAATCAGACAGCCATACTTGTGCTTTTACATAAAGTTTGAAGGCTACACATTGTAAATATTTCATAATTACAGTGTTTCAAAAGCATGCTCAAATATAGAAGTAGCAATGTAATTATTCAAAGTAATACTTAATATACTCTACTGCTTTAAATGCAGTAGATTGACAAGAATGTGCAAGACTGACATTTCCAAAGTTGGCTATTATGTAAAATTACATAAAGAACTATAACAAAGAGCCTTAATTTTAATTTCATAAATCTTAAATGCATCACCTTTTTGTCATTAGAAATACAAATTTTTTGCTTTACTTTATTTGGTATGTAAATACCTTGGTTAACAACCTTGTAAACCTATTTCAAGGTTATTATAAGTTGTATAGTATCTTGAGTGTTTTGAAAAATCTTGATGTTTTTTAAGTCTAGAAATATTTTGCCCAAGAATTTTTTAACAAGATTGTTAAAAACATCTTATTTTAGAGAATATTCAATGTGCCATTTGGTAAATGGAGATGCAGTTGAAACAGTACACTGAGTCGTGACTTATTTTTAATTAAAGTTTTTGTCCTTATGGGTGGTTTGCATGTGATGAACCTGTACAGAGGCTGGGTTGTTTGTGTACTGAGTGTGTAAATGGATAAATCATGAAGATGTTTAAATGGTATACTTGGGTTATTTCCGAATTATTTTATGGATACATTGATATAAACTGCCTCAATAAATTTGAAGTTGAAAATGAATGTAAGTTAGATATAAGTACTGTGTCTTACCTGTGACAGCTAGAGGGTGCAAGTGTTGCAGCTGTCTACTGAAAAACACTGAGGCAGGCACAATTTAAAAAAAAAAAAAAATTAAAAAAAAAATAGGATTTGCAGTGGTAGTTCAGTGAAGCAAACATGGATTTTAAAAGAAACAGAATGTTTGATTTTAGAGATGATAGTTCTAAATGAGTGTCTGAGAAGCTGCGTATTTTATCTTTTCTGTTTCTTACCATGCAGGTGTTGCAAGTTAGGATAGATTTTTGAAATGGAAACTTGCAGTTTTGTTAAACCCAGCCAGGTTGTGCAAATAACTACACTTAATGCTGTAGCAAAGTACATGAGGTTTTTTTTCCTCCTCTTCTACTTGACATGTTAAATAGTACCTTGACTTTATCAGATCAGGTTGACAGTGAGATCTACTGGAAGAGCAGTTTAGTCAGTGAGCTCAAGTGTACCCAGAGCTCCTGTAACTCTGGGCACCTAGTGCATGCAATAATGACTGAAGTTAAGTGTGGAACCCTAAGTGCTTGTGATGACAGAATTGGCCCTTTATCTCTGTTTCTCCTTTATGGTATGTCTAATGTTTTTCCACTCAAGTCAGGAACCTTGTCTACAGGAGTTGTTTTTCTATAAATTTTGTATATATGTGTATATCTACGCGAGGATCGGCCTATACATTGTAGTTTGGGGAAAAAATCACAAGTAAGTCTGCATTTTTGTTACACTTACCCATTTAAAAAACAAACTACGAGTCAGTAGATATGTGAATTGCAAGCTACTTTAGGATTTCTTAGACTTCACTTGAAATCTGGGGTTTTGACATAATTCTAGGTGTTTGACACATGACTCTGTTGGGATGCATGTATGTAAGCAGTATGTTCTTTAGGCACTACTGAGGATGTAGATGATGCGAGTGCATTGCCACATAAATGCCCATATAAATGGGTGTTAGACTAAGGCAGTGATCTTTCAGGTCTCAATGTGTAGCTCACCTGAAATCTGATTATTTAATAAGCCTGCTGTAGAGCTGGGCCATACCTGACCTGTATTTCAGGGTGAAAGATGGGGTATACTTTTGCATTTAACTCTTTTGTCATTGATTTTTTATACGGCTTTTCTTTAATGGTGATATTTCTTCACAGACTGCTCAAGATACAGAGTCTCCAGTGTCCTTTAGTGTTTCATAGCACTGCGAGGGAGAGTTGTAATTTGGGTTGCTTTCTACGCAGTAGTGTTCAGAACTACGTCACTGACAGGGTTTTGGCACCAAAGAGCCTCTTGCACCACACTGCGTTTACGAGTGACTGTTACGCCGTTGTAACTTCTCTAACTACAGAAATCAACCACTACCTAACCCCTTACCACTAGGATCTGAGTTTTAAAAAGTATTGATTTCTCATGGCTTAGGTTGGTGCGTGCAACCTGAAGCGAGGTTGTAGTCTGCGTTTGCAGCAAATGTTCAATAAAAGTGAAACGTGATAAAGGGCTTATCCTGTATTGTCATCTGTCAGAACATTGTCCCTCTTTGCTGTAAAACTGACAACAGGCATACATGGCTGAACTTGTAAACTATGCACTTGCAATCATGTAAAAGATGTTCTATTTAAAGTTTTTCATACAAACCCATTTTGTATTCTGCAGAGTTGCAGTAGTAAGGCTGTAAATCTAAGGCTACATGTAGCTTTTCACCCGTCCTGCCTCCTTGTGTATATTTTTTAACAGTTTTCAGACGTTCTCTTCCTGCAGAACCCTCTTCCTTACTAAGATAACTTCGTGAGACTGCATCAGAACCATTTCCTGCATTTCACTCGCCAAAAAAGTCTCACAGTGGATAAGGCTTACTTTTGCAGAAAATTCATTTTTTTTCTTGTGTATGTACACAAGGAAGCAGACTTAAATTGTATGGACATGATTAGTGTCTGATACTTCTTAATTCTCTGACTGTTTTTTGAACAAGGGCACAAGTCTTTGTGTTAAATCACGTGGAATTGTTTCCTGGTCAGCAATAAAAGATTTTGTTGCACTGTTCTTACATTTCAAGATAGAGGCAATCTTTTATTCAGTGTACTTTTAAAAAAAAAAAAGGATGGGGTTTGTAAAGAACTGCCTTGTTCCAACTTGAACCTTCGTATGCAGGTATGGTTTGGGATCTGGATTGCTGCTGGAATAGCAAAAGGAAGTGGTTCTTTTGAAACCGAGTGAGAATTGCTTAGTTCTGATCATATGTGGTGCCTGTTGAACACTGGGAGATTCAAGGGTTTCACTGTAATCATGTTTTGTCCTTAAAAAGCCAACTGTAAGGCGAGAGCTGCTGGCAAGGTTTTTGCTGCGTTTCATTTCAGCCGACTGCGAATCCAGTTGATGGGTTAAAAAAAAATAAAGTTATCTGGGTTTTTCAGTATCAAATGGATAAAGTGCCCCCCTCCTTCCATTACTTCAAATCATAGAACATTCTGAAGTGTTCACTGAATGTTTTACTTCAGAAAGAAACGTGTCTTCATGTTGCTGAGTGAGCGCCGATCCTGTCATCTTTCTGGTGATGTGTGCTGATGGAGACTGTGGATGTGAATGACGTGCTCTGCTCGCTGACATTTAAAGGGTAATGACTCAAAGTTAATTTGACATCAGTAGTGATTATTTGAATACAAGTTATTCTTGCTTAAATACACAGCCACTCACGCTTTGATTAAAGCTGATCTGAATCTGCTTGGTTATTAAAGTATTCCTGATATGCTGTGGGAAGAAACATCACTTTACCTTGTATCTTGTCATTCAAGCTGTCAGTAAGACAGCAGAGTTGCACAGACAGTATTTTTTTGTTCAGAGGAAAAACCCATAATGGCATTGTGTCAGGAATTTCAGTGTAAACTGACTTTTCTGCAGTGATAGGTGACAGCATTTCAATACTCCCCTTTGAAAGCAAGGTATCAGTTGCTGGTCTTTACATGAACCCAAATTCTCACTGATGCCTGAACACTGGTTCCAGGTTCTCACTGATCCCAGATACCTGGCAGCTGACTTTCCCAGCTGCTAGCAGGGGAGAGAGGAGGAGGAAAGGGAAAAATGGTGAGACGAGATATTACGCAGGCCAGGCAGTGCCTGATGCAGCAGCATTGGTGCCAGGTCGTATTGTCAAACGTATCTAAAACGAGGACAGGCATACACAGATACCCCAGCAGGGTACACAGGATTCTGACTGTTGGGACACAAACTTGCTCAATCTCCCAGATCAAAAAAAACATTGCTTTAAAATTACAGAATTCGAAAACTTGACTTCTTTTTTTTCCCCTTCCTGAGCAAATAGGTGCATGTTAAACAGCCAAGCTAGAATACCTAAGTGGACTAAAGCATAAAACCTTAAAGAAGCAAATTCTGTTAGCATCTGAATTTGTAGACCTTTGCTTAATTTGGACCTCTTAGCTTGGCCTTCTGTTGTTTACCTGTATAGACCCTTTTGTTTGTATAATTGAAGTAGTTTGAGATGGGCACAGCTGCTTGTTTAATGTCTTGCCATTCTGTAAGTATCGTTTCTGGAGCGGGGGGGGTTGGAATTGAGAAAGAATCCCAAGTCATGAAACACGAAACAATGCTTGCATTGCCTGGGTGGAGAGGGACCTACCAGAGGCAGTGCTCTAGCAGCTGAAGAGCCACAGCTGATGATGGAAAGCCACTGTCCTCCGTTTCAATAACTGGTTCTTTGACCTTAATAAATGGAAAATTATTACTGAGGTGCTGTTCCATGAAAAATGTTTTGTGGTTTCTCTGGTCCTTTCAGTGAAGCAGATCTTTTTCATTCCACAAGTGATTTGCTTCCTTTAGTGTTGGCTTATCAAGCATGATGGGAAAGACCAGTTGGGTACAATTTATTGCTTAGTTCAAATCTTCCAACTCAGGTACTGACTGGGGGGAAAAGAATCCTCTTAGGTATTAAAAGGACTATTTAATTTTGCAATATACCTTTTGTGGAACGTCCTACTTGAGTTTTACTGGCACCTGCAAGCACAAGGAGGCTACATGAATCCACCTTAGACCATAAAGATGGACTCGAGCTCTCGGAGCTGCTGTTAGGTGCTGCAGCTGCCGTACCGCATCACTGTTGTACAGCCAAGTGCTGGGAATTTTCCTTCCTTGCTTTGAGTGCAAAGCTTTAGAGAATAGATCTGTCCTGTATATTTCCAAATACTCAGAGGAGGCTGAGGTCCAACATTATTTTCTGAACTCTTGCTATCTTGGGGCAAATTAGGGCTTCTTTTGTTTACAGGCATAAGCCATGGGTTTGTAGGAGAAATTTCTGTTGTATTTGTGAGTAATTATCAAAGAACATAGCTAATTTAAGATAGACTTTAAGAAAAATAAAATTAATGTTTCTAGGATAGTATTCCTAGGTGAGTCTTGCCTTCTACTTGGATTTATGTGTTCTGTGAAATAAGGATGCGAAAGTCCATGACAGAAGTCTTCAATTGCTTAAAAGGGATATTTTCAGAAGTGAGGACATTAAAGTGTCAGTGTGCACGTAACAAGACCTTGTGCTACAAGTGAGACAGTTGTTCCTATGTATTGCCCATACATTTTGAAATGCTTGGTACTCGATGTCAGAGGACTGGTGTATGTTGCTGAATATAGGCTGTGCTTTGAAGCCTTAAGGCCAGTATACAAGGTGGTGCTGTGTTCTCAACTTCAGAGTCCATTCCTTCCAGCATCTTCTTATGACCTTCTGAGAAACCATCTTGCGCCTGTCCTCCAAGGCATGTACCTGGAAATCTGGCAAGGTATGTGATATGTGTATTTTAAATACATTTCACAAGGTCACAGCATCTGGCAACAAGTGCCTGACAAGCTGTGTGGGTTAGAAAATGGATGTGTCAGTGAAGTGTTCATGCAGCAAAGCCTTATGGAAGGCATGGCTGGGGTCTTGTCTGCCCATACGACTTCTAAATAAACGGAAGGCAAGGCGCAGTCTCACTAGAAGCATCCAGGTATGTCTGAACTGTTTACTGAGGGTGTAGAAACAGGCCGTAGAATCTATTTTTGTTGTAGAAAGTATAGATTGATACTAAATTGTGGGTCGTGCTTCAGTTATTAAGGCAATATATCTCATTCTGTGTGCCCTGTGTATTTTGCCTGTTTCTCACTTCAATTATGTTTCTAGTCAACAGAGTTGTCCTTGCTTTTCATGCACAAGGAGCCAATCTGTTGCATTTGCATCTGGTTCTTAGCAGAAACACACCCTGACTTCAGGTATCATTTTTAATGCTTCTCTCTGTGGGAAAAAGCTTTGATTTCTGTACTTTCTGCAAGTTTTAATAATTACACATGGATGTTGAAAGCATGTCTGAAGTACCTTTTCTTTTTTGTATCTTTAGGTTCATACCAGAGGACATAACTCAAAAACAGATTTCTTTTTTGCACCACACCCCCATCAGTCTTAACTACATAGAGTCCAGAGTGGCTTAGAATGATTTCTGAACTCATTTCTAATGAACTATACAAATACTTGTTTTACCAAGTTTTTTGTTGATGTAAAATTGGTTATTGAAAACCTTATTTTGTCATCTCAGGTTCTAATTCATGGTGATACTTTGTTTGCTGAGAGCTGTTTTTAAATCCTGCAGGTAGCCTGGAGGGCAAAAAAATGACAGTATTGGCCATAATTTTTTTTGTGATTTAAAGAGAAAATAAAGGGAAAATAAAATTTCTTCCCTTTCACTCTTTCATAGAACAAAATTAAAAAATTTGAGAAGTAGGATTAGTTTAACACTAAGATTTTTGCCAAAATTAATTGTGCATTTAACACAGTGTTTCTATTTCTTCACTGTCAGATGCAAAGAAGAGCATAAAACTTTATTTAAAAAATAAAAATCACCAACTTAAATGGCAAGCTTTGAAATGCTTGGTCTTGTTTTTCTCTTGTGCAAGAAAAAAACAAATAGAATGATTGGTTTGTGCTGTTCATGGAGAGGCCTTGGTATAACGGATGTAAGGTAGGAACCCTCCTGGGATTACTTAGCCTGTAATTCAGTTCCTGCACGTATAAGTGTCACTGCGAGAGTTTTGTGGTCTGTTTTGGCACGTTGGAGGTATGGAGGAATGTTCCACAAGATTAGGGATAAAAGCTGACCCTTTGAACCTCCTTATACTAAAAAGTATTACAAAGGAGTGAGTCAGAACTTGCAGTTCAAAGTGAGGGGTGCTGGACAAATTCCCCAGATATATTTGGGCAAGCCTGAAATAGAGTTCTCCACCAGAATTTACTTCAGAGCTGTTCTGTGCTTTGTACTTACAGAAAAGGGACATTTATATTTTCTCTGTGTTGATCTTATTAAACTATTAAAAACATGTTTTATTATCTGCTCTTTTACTCTGGTATTTGTGAATTCAGCTAGTAAATGCATTTAGCTATGATTCACAGAACCTGATGTGAAACTATAAATAGCTTGCTTGTTGGGGTTAATGTAACTAAAAAGTTACTTTTGGCTTTGAACTAAAAAAAAAAGTTCAAAAAGTCCTTGGAAAATTTTGCAGTCATAGTAAAATCAGAGTAATGTTTGAATTTGCTTTCTGAATCTCTCAGAGGTGAAGATGAAATTGCTAGTCCTTGGGTTTAAATGAGAATGAATTTACTTAGGAATTGGTACAGTCAAAAGCATGCTCGCTTGCTTTAGAGATTTTTGAGGAAATACAAACATTTCGTCCTCTGTCTTTTCAGCTTGTAAAACCTCATTGCCAATTATGAGCCAAGGTTGTTAGAAGGGTAAAAAAAAATAAATTAAAAATTCTCACATCTTCTGACATGTGTAGTACATGTGTGAGTGTATCAATGTGGCACGTGGGTGCTGGCACAGAATGAATTGAGTCATAATTCAAGTTGCATGTGGCTATATACAGGTATTGCAGCTTAGTCCTGGAAGAAGAAAAAAAGAATCTGGAGCAAATGAGCCATACCTGAATATCTCCACCAAATTCACCTGGAAAGAAAATTCCCTCGTGGCTAATGGAGCACCAAGTCTTAAAGACAAGAGGACACACGGAACAAGCATGGGGAGCAGCGACCCTGACAGAGCAGGTGCTGGTTTGCCTACCACAGGAGTAGCCCAAACACTGATGTTTTCAAGGAAAAATGGGGAAATAAAGTTTTGTATCGCGGGGTGCAAAGGAACAGAAAATGGCCTGGCTTCTGCAGGTAAACCTGTGGGAGACCTGAAGGTCAGGTCTGGCAGTCCACAAATGGAGTGCAAATGGACAGATGGGCTCTGTGGGGCCGCTTGGAGACACCGGCTCAGGAACATGCACCATGGGCACAGTCTTTCGTCTCCAAGCATTCTCCTATTTCTTATGTATCCCACCTCCAAATGTTAAGTTTTGAAACTACTCCAGTAACCTGTTGTTGGTACATTAGCTTGAAGACGATGTTGTCCTAGGAGTACTAGTTCTTAACATTTAAAATCCAAACCTTTGGGCTTTGTGACCTGATTCTTAAAGAAAAATAAACTGGTGGTATCTGTACAGCTTCAGTGTAAATGTCCTGCCCTGAAGTACCTGGCCTTGATGGATACAACTGAAAAGCCTTTTGGAGTGGTGTGGTTTTAACCCCTTCTCTTTGCTGCTTGCAGAGAAATGCCAGCTGTGCTCCAAATGCCATCGTGCCTGTCTGGCGCATGGGTGTGGAAATGCCCCGTGCAGCTGCTGAGCAGTTCCTTCAGCAGTGTAGCAAACTGCTGTCTTTTTTTTTTTTTTTTTTTCCCCTTCTTTTAGTCCACACCAAGAGCCAAGAAATCTTCACCAGCTAACACAGCTTTTGGCCCCACTGCTGAAGGCACAAGTCCAGTGGTCCTCAGGCCAAATCACTTCAGCTGGAAGGTATTGTGCTGTTGTTTATTTTGGAAGCACAGATGTAATTTATTCTTTTATTCAGTGTCCTGGTGTCACCAATTCCCAGGAATAAAATCTTGGCCTTGTGGATGTAAGTGGAAAATATCCACAGGTTTCAGTGAGAGGGGGGAGCCCATCCACGTTCCCTCTGAACCGAGCTGGTTATAAATGTGTTACTGGGTGTTCAGGGTGGGATTTATCTTAGGTGGAAACAGAACAAATGTTGGCTTGTCTGCTAGCAGTGGTCTCTGTGACTTTTTAGTTATTGTTGTATTTCCAGTGGGATTTAAGCATTCCCATTGCCTCCTACTGTTGTCCTTTGCTTCCTGAAGCAGTTGTCTGTTGCTGGCTTACAGTTTTGTCAGAACTACACTAATTTCTCACGCTGGATTTTTGGTTAAATATTTCGGTAAAAAGTTATTTCTCGAAGTGAAAATGGCTCTTGTTAAAATTGTAATTGTGCTTTCCCTGTTGAGATACAGTTGTTCTGTATCTTGGAAGAGCAAAGGAGTCACCCAAGCACAATAGACTTGGTACTTGTATTTTGGTAAGAAAGTGCAAATTCATAAAGGCGACTGTCTGAGGGAAGTGTTTTTGTTTCTTGCACCTGCTCAGCAACGATTTCCTGGTGTCTGGTGGGTGAATGGTTGGTGGAGATAGAGGCCCGATGTCCAAGAGTGTGGTGAAGAAGCAGAGTGGGGAGTAGGAGGCTTGAGGCTGGGAGGAGGAAGGAGAAATGGAGGTGCAGTTCTGGGGGTGGAGAAGGCTGGAAGCGGAGCAGCTGGGGTCACAGGGCGAAGGGGCTTAGGCTGGGCAGGGGAAGGGTGCTGTGCTCCAGAGGCACTGGAGACCCTCCCTCCCTGCCTCCCTCGCCACGTTGCATGTGACGGCCGGTGCCTCGCCGGGCTGCGGCGTGGCGGGGCCGGGCCGGG
>NW_008585747.1:48508-63313 GCF_000691845.1 Merops nubicus | reverse complement strand
GCGTGCCGGAGAGCCGGCGCCCCAGCGCCCCGCCAGCCCCAGGCCAGGCAGCTGTCCCGGGGGCACTCTGCTGCACACGCAGCCTTGCACTGCTACAAGTTAGGAGTGTCAAATGCCAAACACCCTGGCTTAATATCAGAGTATTACCCATATAGGGCCATGACAGGTACCAGGTCAGGACAGGAATTTTATCTCCATTTGAGTAGTGACTGGCACTTGAAGGATAACCTCAAAGGCTGATTGTTAGCAGAGCCTCAGCAGTCAAACGCTGTGATGTCTCCTGTTCGAAGCGATCTTTACAAAACCCAGGCATATGTTCACAGTTAGGAGTCTGTATTAATTAATAAAGAGACTCTGAGGCAGACAACAGGATGAACACCATAATGTTTCTTTCAGTCTTTCTAACAGCATACAAAAATATTGCTTTTTTGGCCTATTGCCTCTGCCATTCATAGAGAACACACAGTATGGTATCTTGGTAACATGCTTGTTTTAGCTTTCAAACAAGACTGCATAGGTGACATTTTTCTCTTCGTATCCATTACAATTAATCACCCTTTGTCATCGCACCAGGCAATGGATGATAAAAATAAAAAACCACCCCACAAACCACAAAACCAAGCAGAAAATGCTAACTGGCCCCATTTTGTTGTGGAAGAAAGCCTTTACATCTCGTATGTTTTTTAATCCATTTGTTACATTATGCAAGAAAGAAACAAGTTAGTATTTACTATAAGTTTTTCCTGGAGGAGTGACAATATGTTATCTGAATAGTGAAACTACAAAGGTAAATTTCACTGTTTAAGAAGAATCAGGCAGACATACACTTAAAAAGCCAAAAAAACACCCATAAAGTTTCCAAAAGCTCTGATATTAGAGGGCTGTACAGAAGTTTTCTACAGCTCAAATCTTTTGCTTAAGACTTAAGAGTTTCGTGTCTAGATATTAATATCTTCAACTCCAATGCGTATAATAAAATCACCTCCAAACTCCCTCTTCCCCTATATTCTCACTCACCAGTAGTTACTTCAAGAGACTAAATGCAAATGGTATTCAATAGTTTTCTAACTGGATTGCAACACTGAAAACAGCACTAACTTGCCTATCTACCACATACAAGCTGTCTTTGCTCATGTCAGTAATTCCACCCAGACCAAAAGAACTACCTGCCTCTACAAAACTCAATCTCTTGCACATAAAAATTTTTGTGAAGAGGCTGACTGCGAATTATGCAATAAGCCACACAGTGCAAACATTTTCACTGTTCATCTCATTGAGTGGCTACCAGACAATGGGGACTGAAGTGAAACAGAATGCCCTCTCCATCTTTGAAAAAAACAAACAAAACAAAACACCAAACCCAGCCGTTTACAAGCTTTTAAATTTCTCATCTGCTTCTCATCTCTCAAATATTTCATAGAAAACACCAAACTGTGAAAAAGGATAGAAGATGGTTTTAGTATAAAAACCCAATGCACAAGCTCCTCAAATTATTAAAAAAAATATCAAACCACTTAAGTTTATAAAATTCTCCTTGATGGTTGCATGAGAAATACCAGAATTCCTCTGTTGAACAGTATTCAGTAAGGAAAAGGTGCAGCACTTAACACAAAGGTTTCCCAAGATAAACACAAAGGACTCTCCTAGTTCCAAAGAGAGGGGGGGGAAAAAAAAAAAAAAAAAAAAAAAATCAGATTCAAGGTTGACTTCATTGGGAAAATTTTCCACAAAAAAGGATACAGAAAAACATTTTTCTTATTCAAAATTATGAAACAAAGATGTAAATCCCAGCATCCTTTCAGTTTTTCGGAAAACAAAATTCCACAGAAAAGGCACTTACAATGACAGCCACAGAAACTTAAAAAGAGAACAAATTCAGATCAGACTGAATGTAAGAGAATGTGAGTCAAAAAAAAATTAAAATCCTTGTAAATTTGACATTGCTGTTTAAAAATAAAACCCTGCCTCTATTAGCATAACACACTAATGATCTAACAAGCTGGAAACACTGTTTTTAAAACTCTTAAGTTTAATCAATTCAAATGACTAGCACTCAAGAGAAATGAAGTCACTAACACAGCAGCTTAAGGGAATGAAGTTATCTACATTCTCCACACACTTTCACTACAAGTATGGGACTTTCTGACCGCAGATTGCATGAATTTTAGTATTAGAAAAAGAAGATGACCTGTTTCTTTTCAGAAGACAACCACAATCATGATCAATCTATTTTATTCATAAAATAATATTTGTAATATATGTGTATCTATTTCTAACTACAACCATTACACCTCCACTCTTTCAGCATGTTAAGCAGGGACAATAGCTACAAGTTTATTTCATAAGTACCTATCATGGTAAAAACACAACAAAAAACCTATAAGCTATAAACACAGCTATGTGATTTATGTAATACTAGAAGTGATCAGGGCCCCAGCCATAATTTCCTGAATCTCTGCCTCCTTGGAGCTGTGGAAAGATTCTGAACGAAATCATGGCACAATACATACGTGCTATTATCTTCTGAAACCCAAGGGAAATCTCTTCCTGATGTACTTGCTTACTTGGAAAAATTTAATATCATCAAGAAATTAAAAGAAGCTGTTTAATTCTTCATCTGCAGTCCCTACCAAATCATTTACCATTTGAAAAAATAGTGCTCTGCATGATATTCACTGAGGACTTCTTGTGGCATGTTGGTGTGTATGCATGTCTGACAGACTTGTTTGTGTTATTTTAAGTACTGAAGGTTGGAGCTGTGCTTCTAAGAAGTGGTCAAGCTGAGAACCTCAACGTGAATCACTGTGTCATAGAATACATCACAAAACCCAACCTTCTTCTGACAAGCCTTCTAATAGAAAATGGAATGAGTAAGCTCATCTGTGATCAGGAAGTTCAAGACAAAATGGTACTTAAAAAGAGAAATCAGTGTCTCCACCTGACAGGACCTTAGCATACATAAACGCCCAGGTGGTGTGACTCCTAAGCAAGTTAATCAATCTGCAAGTTTCTGTTATAGTACTAGATCAAAATATTACCTCTGCAGAGCATTTTGAAGGTCAATCATTTTTCAATTAAAACCAGCTTGGCAACGTACAGCATCAGGAAAACCACGTTCTGCACCACTTAAAATTAGTGCAATGTCATTAAACAGCAAAATTACTTTCAATGTTCTCACAAAGAACAAAATTATTCATTAAAGCTACTAACTTCTGATTGCTTTTCAAAAAACGTAATAGAATTTTCATCTTGCATATCTGATGGGAACATTTCCTCCACAAAAAAAACCCTTATCACTCAAGATAAAACTTTTTCAGCTTTCCCAATCAGAACAGATTTAATTCCTTATCAGTGTAACCCTCATTTATCTCCATTTCTCAAGAAAATGATCCACCGGAAGTTCAGCAATACAGTTCCAAGACTAGAAACAAATGCGAGGAAGAATTTTGTGGAATAATTCTCATAGGAACTCTACTCATGATTTACTCATGGACACTAACAGTTAAATCAAGCTTTTCTCAGTGCAGTAGATGGGATGCATTTTGTAACTCCACACTTTGAAAAGAAAGAAAAGTGAGATCTCTGGTATTTTATCTTGGGTCATGAAACTATTTTAACACACCTCACATATCTGTGTTACCTTGAGGGACAGGATGTTTTAGTGCCATCTGCAGATATATCAAGAATGTCTGGTAAAACAGAGATGGGCATTAACCAAGAGAAGGTATTTCAATTCTGCTAAAACCAATGCTATCAGAAAAAAAAAAAAATAGCTACAGTCTTGCTTAATCTGGCAGTGATGTTTTACCAGTATACTCAGCCTGCTTCCAAAACTGCACGTCAAAATGTTTGTATAAGTCGCCTTCTCCAAACGTTCTGGGAAGTAGTCAGGTGAGCACACTTCTGACACACCAAGTCTCAGTCATTCAGCACTATCACACACCTGCCTCGTCCTCCACGCTGCCTGGCCACTGTGTCTCTCTCACGTGCTTTTAACATAGTGGTGTGGCTTTTTTCCCCACTCCATTAACCCACTGACCAGACACAACTGACTGGCCTGATTCATACTGTTCTGGACAGCTGTGGCTGCTGCATCATACCACCGAGTAAATCAGAGGCCATGGAGCCATAAGAAAGCCAAGGACTGACTCTCAAATAAGAATGATACTCTCTTTTGCCAGAAGACACCCTCTCCAGTCACAAATAATGTGACTGACTGTATGCTCCCATGCACCTCGTGTCCTGCAGGCAGGCAACGTCCCACACCCAAAGAAGCCCAACTTCAGACTAGAAGTACTCTTGAAATCTAACACCCAAATTATTTAAGTTTCTTTAAGTTATGTATATCTCTTTGGAAATTAGAATTATTTTATCATTTCTCCATGCCTGGGGTGACCAACTATTGATTACTATTCAGCTTTCCAAATGCAGCCAGCTCTGAGTCAAAGAAACATTAAACCACAGAAAAGTCAGTGTCATACCAAACTTAACTTTGCAGCCTGTTAAAAGAAATAAACAAGCAAACTCTGTTGCCTTTTCTTCCTTTTTTTTTTTACATTGCTTCAGAAGTCCCTAGAGGTTTAACTCCAGACAGAATGAAAAACTTTCATGGCAAAGGTAAACTTTGGTTTTATCATTAGGGAAAAGTACCCAGATAGGAAGTCAAGATTTCTACCAAGAGAACATCAGACTTCTGATCTGAATTTTTGAGGCTGCAAAACACAGGCCTTTTGTAGCAGCCCTAGCTGAACGCTCCCTTTGCACTTCTAGTTGGCTCTTGTTTCTCTGCTGACTTTTGGAGTTCCTTTTTTGAATGGACAATTCCACATTATCAGCTGAGGCTTTGAACACTGACTGCAAGTACACCAGCATCAGTCCCAGAGGCACTGCTGTAATACTCTTCTCTTCTACACTGCTGCTCAAGTATCTCACACCTGATCCAGCAATATCCCTTTTAGAAGTGCAACAAAATTGAACCCGGTTAGGTGGAGATTAAATGCACATCATCTGCTGCTGGACATCCATTTATGTTAATGCCCTCAGTATTCCTGGTGTTTCTCAGCAAATACAGCATAACCCAAAACAGAATAAAAATACTACATTTAATGAGCAGGAGCTACTGTCAAATAAAATGCATTGGAACTGTAAAAATAATTAATCAACAGGAAATAAAAGCAATTGCCACTTAGAGTGAAAAGGAAAAACATCCAGTTTGGTTTTGTATTGTCAAAAAAGACTGATTAACATTTAGCATTTTATTGATATTTCTTCAGAGTAAATTACAGACTGGCTTCTCCTTTCTTGACTCTAAAGAAGTAAATTTATTTCTTCTCAGCACTCCAGTAATGACTCCTGAGTAAACTAGAACAGTAGATAAACAGACATTCTTTATTTAAAAAAAAAAAAAAGTCAGTCAGCCATCATACTGAGTGCAACAAATGGAGTATAAATACTACCTACAGAGCTTCCATGTTGAGAGACAAAGCACAGACAGCAATCAAATCACAACCAACACACACTACTTGGAGATTCCCTGACAAAACAGACAGCTCTCCTTCACTAGCTCAACAGAAAAGGACTGGAAAAACAATCCCTGCTATTTTCTACACTGTATATTTAGACCTAGTTTGCTAAATATCCTATAATGCCTGGGGAAGAACAGTTGGAACACCCAAGGCCACTGTTCATCTCAGACAATGATTACCCGTAAAAACCTGGAGAGCTGCTATAATTTTTTTGAGGCGATTATAGAATTATGATGTTTACTTCTAATGGCTTAATTCACATTTGCAACAGGACCTGCCTGGAGAATTCAACACTGATAAAGTAGCTGTTAAATAGCCCTGGACCCATTCTCTCTCTCAGAAAACTTCCTGAAAAATTCTGTTCTGGCATTGAAATTCATTGCAACTGCGCTGGTCTCCATCCAAAAATCTCCTGCTGCTTCTGAGAAGAGAAAGGGAAATCCATTTCACTCCTTATGAGTTATGGGATACTGAAGGACAATATATTCTCCTTCGGTTAAGAGCTGAAATACTTTTCCACCCTTTTCCACCTAATGGCTAAACTTTGAAACCTAGCATATACGTATTACTCTTTTTGGACAATATCCAAGACTAAGTTCAAATAAAGCCCAGGTTGAATAATGGAGTTATAAGTGATTGAAAACTCCCTGCAAAGTGTGCACAAGCTCAGTAATGTCAAAACATAATTCTCCCTTTTCTGATTATTGCAACAAGCAAACCCCGTGCCCAGAGCATGTCAGCAGCAGACTCCACATTCCTTAAAAACTCATTTCTCCAGCCTAAAAGTGCTGCAACCTTCTATACAGCCTGGGAATCCCCAGCACCCAGGGCTGGAACTGTTCCTGAGGAGATGGACTGTTGTATCAATATGCAGTGGTGGGGACATGGCAGCAGGATTGTTTTATAAGGAATTAACAAGGAAAGTTTTAGATTAGCATATCTTACCTCATGATTATAACATGCTGAGGGCAAGCACACTACAAATTACCTGTCAATGAAGTTGCTATAACTCATTTCAGCTTCAGTAGCTCAAGCACATGTAGTTGTGTGCTACATCCAAGAAGCATTATCCATCTCTCAACAGCCAGGGAAACCCGAGTGTACTACATGTACAGACGATCTCCATCTTCTCCTGAAGGACATGTTTGCCTTAGGCTTTCTCACACCACGAACGTGGTGCAGCTAAAGAAACAGCTGCAGCCAGAGATCTAAATTCTCCTTCAACGGTCTAATCTCCACAAATTCTTGTTCCTGAAGCTAAAAACTCCTCTAAAGAATAATTCGTTAAAGAAGCTACAGACACTGACCTGTAATTAGCTCTCTGACTTCCATGTCGTTTGTTTTTCGCAATAATCTGATCAATGCAGGGATCCCGTCACAGTTCTTTATAGCCACCTTGTTTTCATTATCCTTCCCATAAGAGATGTTTCTGAGAGCCCCGCAGGCTTTCCGGTGGACCTCTGGCTTCGGATGATCAAGCAGGCCCACCAAGATAGGTATCCCTTTGAGGTGCCTCACGTCCTTCTTGATTTTATCATTCTCGTAGCACAAGTGCTGCAAGTAGGCTGCGGCGTTGGACTTGACTGGATCGATAGGGTGGCTGAGCATGGCGATGACTTCCGGGAGGTCGGGGTCCCTCCACCGGGGGTCTTTACGAATGCTGTCGATGGAGGGGGAGCGCTTCCCCAGACGGTCGATGCTGGCCATGCTTCCTCTCTCTGGCTGTGCCAGCGGCGCTGCGTAGCCACCGTGAAGGTAAGGTATCCTCTCCTCAGCCATCTCTGTCTCGATGGGGTCATCGTAGCCCCTGTAAAAAGCAACAGTCCCAAGAGAAAGAAAGGAGAAAGTGGTAAAAAAACAAGGAAAATCATATTTAAACATTCTGTACCTCTGAGTCAGAATAGAGACTTCAGCTATAAACAAACTTTTTATCAACACAAACAACATTAGGGGCAGCATAATTACACTTTCAAATAATTTGTTTGTAGTAACTTGAAAATTGACCATAGCTGAGTACTCAGTGGTGATGGGCCTACAACACAGTATTTGTTTGGCTAGCAATGAAGTGATGACAGGAAGTGCAAGCCATCAAACAGATTGCTTTCATTTTGGTCGCTTAGCAAAACAATTATGATAGAGCTGGATTACATTTAGAAGGAAATGCTGAGCTTCATTAATGCTACTACTTCTGCAAGAAAGCAAAACCCTAATTAAAGGCAAGCATTCAAGGCCTGGGCAGAGACCACAGACGCTTTTCAGCAAGTCTGAGAAGTCCCACTTCATTTCCATGTTGATGCTCACTCAAGTGTCCTGAACTCATCAACATGCCAAACAACATGAAAGATAATGGAAAACCCAAGTCCTGAACCTAAGCATGTAATAATGATGTGAAATAATACTCAAGTCCTCTAAAGCACAAAAGGAAATCTGAAGCTTGTCCACAGTGATGCACTGGTTGCAAATTCATCACTTTTATATGTGAATAATCAGAGGGCAGCAAGGTGATTTGCACCTAACAGCTATGAACTCTCACCAACATGTCCAGTGTTTCAATCTATCCTCTCTCAGGCTTTGGCCAAGGTTTACACCAGCTCCCTAACCTGGCTGAGAAGAATGAAGAGGCTGTGGTGACCCACTGGGGAGCTGAATCAAAATTCCAATTAATCCCATTATTTTAAAACTCAAGTCTGTAAGATTGTCTTCTTCATCCTCCCTTCCCTCTACTACTACTAACAGATGTGAACAAAATTACTTTTTTTAAAAAAACCCCACAGCAGCAGCATTTTACCTTTTTTTTTTTCCTGGACAGATTAGCTACTATCTCAGTATTATAGCTGTCTCAAGTCAAGCAAGTGGTTTTAATTGCTACAAAATTGTTCTTAAAAAGTTTCATTTTAAGCACAGACAGATACTGAACAGTTTTTGATGTCTATACTTCCTTCAGCATGACCATTAGAACTCAGAAAGAAAATGGAGCTAGCTGTTACCCTAATGGGACTGCCAATTAAACTAGACTCCAGGGAGAAGAGCAACCGGAGGTGGAGACTGAACTCAGCCTTGCACAATTAACGCTTTTAATGTTAAAAGCACCTCTACTGACTTTAAGTAGCTTTAATTGATGTTCTAAACCATAAACTGAATGAAAGGATAAATATGGGCCAGGATCCAAAACTTGGAATGAATCTGAAGAAACCTTTTTATTGATGCATTTATTTGTGTATGTTTAATTCAGTACTTGCTCTACACAGTAATTTACAATGTCTGAACAGCCATTGTATTTTCTGTCACAGAACAAAGCTGTTCCCATCATTCCAAGAAGAAAGTAACAACACAAACTATTTACTTTCATCCACATACAAAGGGCAGAAGTAATAACAAAACCCCTTCACTACTCAAAGAAAAATTCTGGTTTTTAATACACACATTTGGGATGACCAGCATTAAAACTACAATAAAAAAACTAATTTCTCAAACTCATTCTCATGTTAAATGTTTATTAACTGCATAGAAGAAAAGTAGCAGAAGATTAATTTTAATAATTGCCCTCTGCAGAGCTGTTGCTTGCTTGACTTGCTAGCTCGCAGTTCAGCCCGCCCGAGTCCTGGGAGCTGCCTACAGGATAACTGCACACCACCTCAGCCACACAATTAAGTTTCCCTCTCTTCTTCTTCCATGCAAATACACAAAGATAATTATTGTCTTGGGATGTGGTATGTTTGCATTATTTCCATGAAGCCTTCCAAACAGAATCACACAGATGGGCCCATCTTCCTCATGCTGTATCCTCTGCCCTGTGCCACACAAAGCTCCTTGGTTTCATTCATTACATTTGCCCAAGATAAAACTTGAGTTAGGACTCTACATTGCAACAGTGTCATGACAAGGCAGAGCACCACATAACTCTTGTACCAACAGTACTAACTTTTAAAAAATTGTCAAATACTAATTATTAAATATGAATATCTGAAGTAAAGAATCAGTCATAAAAAACCCCCAAAATATCACATCCCAACTTGTTACTTATTCTAACAAAGGTGGTTTTTTTTTTCATAGAAGTGTTTTTTCTTCCACTGTTCTTATAGAACAGTGCACCAAAGCACTTATTGGTGCATCAAAGACAGCTAATAGCCTTTGATTCTCCTTCCTGGGCATTCCATGAGAGGTAGTTTGGGTAGAACAGGATACAGGAAGATGCTAAGTGTTTCATGCTGCAGAGAAGAGGTTGCATTCCTGAGTGCCATGGGTACTTGTGGACAGCTATGGATGGTTTAGGGTGAATCATGAAGGTGGTGGTGGGGAAGCACTGCTTAGAATGCTTCTGTGGTGAAGTGGTGACAACAGCACATCCTGCTGGCCCCACCCTCAGAGCAGAAGCAAGGGATTCTCAAGGAAAGCAGACTGAACCGTGAGTGGCTTTTGAGAACCACTGGCATTGACGTATGCTCCCATTCCAACACGAACAGTGAATTCACCTATCTTCCTGCCAATCTCAGGACCATTCTCTGGACCGTTTCCTTAGTGAAAAAACAGGACTGCACGTCTAACATGACCATTTTATTACACAAAAGCAGCTACTTTAAAACAAGACAGTCTCTCAAGTACTTGTAGTGAAAGGATGAACACAAACACCATTGCTGAAATAAGCCCATGCAAGTCAGATCCAACATATTTCTGTAGGATTCAAGTCTCAAAAGCCACTGGTTAATGCACCACTAAAAAACCCCAATGACTTCACTTGTCAGCAAAGATAACATCTGGACACTTGACCCTTCAAGACCCTGAATAATTATCTAGAAACTCTGAGATCCTGGTACATAGGTAAGAGCTGTACAAGAAAGTTAAGAGAAGGCAAGTACCACACCAATTCAGATTCACATAACACAGTCATCAAGTCAAGAAAGGTAAAGGTAAAAAAGACCAGCAACCCACCCACACTATCTAAAGGAAAAGAACCTTGAAATATTTTACAAGGGAAGCACCGAGTATCAGCTCTGCCATTGCTGAGGAGCATTAAGAGGAAGCAGTTTACCTCAGTAGATCTCTGGGAAAGGACCAAACACGTGTCCAGGCAGCGTAGCACGGAGCCACCGCAAGGCCCCCCTGCCTCGGCAGCCGGAACCCCGCCGGGCCAGTCAGCACGGCCAGGCCCGGGGGAGTCTCAGCTTCCTTCTGGAGCCGGGGGCCAGAGAAGCACAGGCTGGACAGAGGGTGGAGGCGTCAAACGCAAGTTAAATACACCCAGCTTCTGAAGGAAAGTAAGTAACATCAGCAACACATTTACACACAGAGAGCAAAGAAGTGATCCAAGTCAGACTGGTGGGGGCCAAATAGCATTTTTCACTTGCACACCAGCAGAGCAGCTACATTTGGAAAGGAAAGAATACACTTGACCCAGAAGAAGGCCTAATGAGAGCTTCAGCAGATAAAATCATCTGTGCTCAGGAGGCCAAAAGCTCTTTCCTCTCGGGACTGAAGAGATCTGGTAGCATGCCAGAGCTGTCGACTACAAGCATCTTGCCTTCCATCTGTTTGTAGCAAGGCAGCTGAGATTTTAGGATGCCATGGGTCTCACTAATCACCTGTCTCAGGGAACTGATCAAAACACATTCTAGCACAGATAAAAACTGGGAGAGAGCTTGTGGATTTATCATCTTCCTTGTGGCTTCAACATAGGCACATTTGAGGAAACAGGTGAAAGATTTACACATTTAATCCTCAGCAATTTATACAAGTGTTGAATTCATCACAGTTTGCAGCTGGTGTCTGCTTAGGATAAAAGACCAGGAAGGCTTGGGATTTCAGTAGGGAACTTTGTGCCAAAACGAAATCAAAAGGCTTTGCAGAATGAGGTCCTATTTCTGTCAGCCCCTGTTTCCCAATAGGAGGACACACAAGAGGATTCTAAACTGGACTGAACCTTCTGCTGAGAAGAGCCTGAGTTATATACCATAGGATTAGAACACCAAAATCCCCTTGATTGGAACCACCTAAAAGCTGTTAATGGATGGATTGACTCAGGTTGCCACCTGCCACACAAAATTCAGCCATAACAGTCTTCTGCTACCAGAAAATCAACAAATTGAAATCAAATTCAATCTAAGGAGGTGCCTTAGGGGAAAAAAAATTATAAAGCTTTTCTAAAGTGATTGCACTTTCTGCTTCACCTTGTTCTGCCCAGGCATGCCCATACACTCCTGCTACAAACCAGACAACATCCCAACATTGCCTCCATCCTGGTATGATGCTTACAGCTGGTCATTAAACCAAAGAGGCCTATCTACAGTGACAGGTATCTCCGCAGCCTTAAGGATGCCTGCATGGGTGCTGCTGTGAGACCACACTTGAAATGGGTGAAGATAAGTCTTCAGTCATCACTTCTGGCCTATCTAGAAATATAAGGCTTTATATTCTAGATCGAAAAAAGGCACTAGAAGTAGAATGTGACTAACACGCATGTGACAACAATATTCTGTTATATATAGACACTGTGAGAAGAGATACCTAGTGTCAGATATTTCACCTAAAATATAGCACATCGATTACATGATAATAATTTGGACCATGAAGTGACCACAAAATACAGTCTCATTCTCTTACATTTTCTGTGGCAGAAGCCTGATGTAACAGCAGAAAACCATTCTGTTGTTTAGTCAACATTCAAAAATTCACATCCCGTGTAGTCTGGAATAGTAACATGAGCAATAGCTGCTCCAGAGTGTTTAGAGAGAAAAAAAAAAATCCCATGAATGCCAGTACAAGTGCAAACTGTAGTGATCTACTCTGCAAAGAAATTACCAGAGGGAAGGAATGAGAAGTTGAACAGAAGGTAATTTAAAAAAAAATTAAGGTGAATTACAACTTGCTGTTTTTTCCTGCTCATTTGTGTTAACATCAATTTAATTATTAAAAAAAAATATATTCAAATAACAGTAGGGATATTCAGTATTTCTTACTTCTCTTTCAGAAAGAACTGCATCTAAAACAGCTCGCAACACCCTAAGACTATATTTTAAAGACTATAATAAAACCCCCTCCTAATTTAATACCAAACCTACCAAAATGAGGAAAAAGAGGACATAAACCCAACTAAAAACACGTAAATACCCTTACAAGTAAATTTAAGTAATATTAAAATCAGTATTTTACACCCTAAGCACCTTTCCCAATTTTTATGGAATCTGACAAACCAAATCAGAGCACTTGCTAAGGAAAAGAACATTAAGTGTCAGGTATTCTTACTCCAGAAAATAATACATCTTACAGCAGAGACTCAGTATAAAGGAAAACAAAACACACCCAGCCACAGGCACTGAAGAGCCAACAGAGGGAATATCTGCCTTGGTGCGCTTACCTGGATTTGTACATGTTTGTGAGGAGGCACATTTTTCCCCAATTTAAAAAGAAATTTAAGTAGCTTAAAAATGAGGCTGGCAGTGACAGAAGGAAAATACAATAGATATTTATATCTGTGATCAAAGGGAGTAGGGCAAGGGATGGAAAGAACAATCTGGACTTTTAATCCCCTTGAGTAGAATTTGGACGTAGCTGAGTTTCCCCCTTACTACATAGGGGGTGAGAGACTCTTGCCATAGACTCAGATGAGAAATCTCCATTCAGTCCTCTCAGACAGAACAGCATCAAAACCAGGAACTGACAGTAAGAATCTTCATTCTACCTTCCAACTGTTAACAAATGAGGGTAGCACTTAATGGGATGAAAATGAGAGAATGACATAAGTTTCTGCAGCAAGTTAGCCAACAGCTGAATTCCATTCAGGACATGATGAAGGTGCCCAAGCTGAAAGTCAGTGTGATGTAGGAAGGTTTCTAAAGGTGTAACTAAACCTACTCTACATAAAACTTTTTGAAATAAAAAGCACCATCAATCTATCACAGTTATTTCATAATCCTTACAAGAAATAACTTGATTATTCTGCTTTAGATTTTTTAACAAGTACTAATTACCCTTGTTCTAATACAAAGCACTATTTGTAGCCCTTAATTTCTTATACACTAGCAGTGTAAATGAAATGCAGGTTTATCAAAATCAAGCATTTCTTTGAAATGTCAAAAAGTAACCACTTACGAAGAGGCCCTTGTACAATCTTCCTGTCTTCTCAACAGCTAATGTCTACTGCTACAGTCAAGCTAATTACCTGCCAAAGCTTCTTGATCATACTAAATATTGAAAAAAAACTCATAACAAAAGAAATGTAAAACAAAAATTATGAAACGGTCCTATCCAAATGGTAAGGAACAATATATCAAAGGGATGTTTAAAAATAAAACAAAAAACTTTTAAGAATGCAAATTGGTATGTGTTAAGAATACATTCAATTATTCATCATGCATATAGTTTGAAAAATGTTAATCAAAATTTAAAAGCACTGCTACTTGACAGTTTTTAACATAACTGTAAGCTTCCTTAGATGCAGCAAAGCAACAATCTCAAGTGTGATGGATCGATCAGTACTTTGGTACCCACTAGCTGCAGGTCTTCCCTTTAGCCCCATAAAACGCTGATGTAGTTCCACTGGTTGGTGAACTTGCAACATCAAAGAAGTCACAAGAGACTCAAAGGTGTTTCTGAGAGATATGCCTTGAAATGGTCTTTTTTTTAAATATAGAAGACAATTTGAAGGTGCTTGATTCCATTTAGCTTTAAAATGAACTTCCCAGAAATGTGAAGGAAATAGAGCAATGAATGAAACCATGAATAACCTAGTGTCTCCAAGTAGGAGCACTCCAAGACAAAGGAGCAAAAAGGCCTACCCAAATCCCACCTGAACTACTGCTGCTAAAGTGCAGCCTTCTGTAAGATGTATTAAGTCTAAAGACCTTCTGCAGACACAGAAGCAAGTGGCTTCCAGACTCTCTTCGCAACTCTGGAAACTAAAGTAAAAAGAAAATGAGAACCAAGTCCGTATCAAAACATTAATTACAAGGACATGAATTCATGCAGGCACGTGCAAAAGTTTGCCCACTGCTTGGAAAACAGTATACAAGTTTTTCAGCTTCATATTCAGAAGGTGACTTTCAGCACAGTTAAAAGACTCTCCTTCTTTCCTGCTCCAAAGGCAAGAGCTGAGAGCCCAGCATAAACAACTAGTAACAGAAAATATGGCATAAAGTGGAACATACCTTGGAAAAGGGACTGAATTAGATATAATTTGTGATCGGTCACTTGAATTACATTAAGTTCAACACAGATGTTCTCATCTCCCTTTTATATGGGCACAAGACAAAATTATCTGGGCTTACAACATATTGAAGTACTTCAG